>NC_092538.1:13502263-13709763 GCF_037038585.1 Patagioenas fasciata
AAGTTTTGTCCTTTAGTTTGATTGAGGTAATAGATTGGGCCTTGCATCTGAGCCACATGTTGGTTTGCAGTATAAGTGCTATTTAAGATTTCAGACGGGTTTTTTAAGTGTTGGAGGGATCACGAATAACAAGAACTCTGCCTTTCCTTGTTAATCTACCAAAGCAGCGTTCGAGCAAACTCCCTGCAGCGCTGACAAAAGTGTCAGAAGCTGATGCGAAGGATTTGAGGTTTTGGTCTGTGTGATGGTTTTCAAGCAGGTGTGTAAATGCTCTTTGTTTTTAACACCTTTGTAGGCACTGGAAGTGATCAGACAGTTAAAGGAGACCATGCAAATCAAACGTGCTCACATGAGGCTGCGATTTATTCTTCCAGCAAGGGAGGGGAAGAAACTGAAAGAGAAGCTCAAGGTGCTGATTAAAGTGATTGAGAATGAAGATTTCCACCAACAGTTAGAAATTGTAAGCGATAAAGCCTGGCAACTGTGTGGGAGTGTTATTTTTCTCTGCTAAAGTGGCTGAAGCATTTCAAAGGGTTTCCCCAGCTGTGCTTGGCAGAGAGCTAAAGCCAGATGCCTTTCTCTGATGTCTGCATCACCCAAGACACTTCACTTTTGGTTTTCCACCAAGCTGAGTGGTGCAGTCGATGCACTGGAGGGAAGGGGTGACATCCAGAGGGACCTGGACAGGCTGGGGGGTCCATGTGAATCTTGTGAAATTCATCCAGGCCAAGTGCGAGGTCCTGCACCTGGGTCAGGGCAATACCCAGTACCAGCACAGACTGGGGGAGGGAGGGAGGGTCAGACGGATGGGCAGCAACCCTGTGGAGAAGGGCTGGTGGGTAACAAAAGGGCCATAAGCTGGCAGTGTGCTCTTGCAGCCCAGAAAGCCAAGTGTGTCCTGGGCCACATCACCAGCAGGTGGAGGGAGGGGATGCTTCCCCCTCTGCTCTGCTCTCCTGGGGCCCCCCAGAGAACTGAGTCCAGCTCTGGGGTCCCCAGCGCAAGACAGACATGGACCCCAGGGGGTCTGTCCCTCTGTCACCAGTGCTGCCTCAGGCCCTCCAGCATTTTAGAACGATGCTAAAACCCAACCTGTGGCTGGCAATGCCAACCCAGGCGATGTGATGGTGAGTTTTGACCCACACTTATATTAACCCTCCTAAAACCAACATGGAAATGGCAGATGTTTGTGCCTCCTTGTGTGGAAGCAGCTCTGGCTGCCTCCTCCCACATCCCACCCTTGCAGCTCCAGGACAGACCCCACACTGGTGGCCCTGCCTGCATCTCCCGTCCCAGAACAGCCAAAGGAGCTGCTTGTTTTGGCCTCCAGCTGGCTGATTTAGCCTGGTTCCCTTTCTCCATGAGTGATAAAACCCGGTGCTGAGGCTCCGGTGTCAGTCCCAGCCTGTGCCTATCCTTCGTTGTGTGTCATTTCATGTGATTTTGATCACATCCTTGAAAACAAAAACAAACCTCCAACGCACTCAATGTCAGCCCTCCCAGGGCAGAGATATTTCCGCGTGGTGAACGCTCCCGTGCAAATTCTCCCGTGTCCTATTTTAGGTTTCTCACCGGCAGCGGCTGCAGACAACTGCGCTGGAGCTCCTGTCAAGCCTTTGGCAGTGGTTGTTGTGGAAGGAATAAGGGTCTCTCAGGGCAGAAGAGGAAATCTCTCCTTTCCTTCCCTGGGCTGTGTCACCCCCCCCCACCTGCCACCTAATGAAACCCCAATGGCATCAGCCCTTTCCCTCCCCTGCATTTCTTAATTTATTCCTTACATTATTAATTTTCCTATATTGGAGGGCACCGTGCAACCTTTCTTTTTCCAGTGTTTGGGAATGTGTGTGCTCCCCTGCGCACTGGTGGCGTCACCATCATTGGAGGGGTTGGACAGATGCAGAGATGAGGTTCTCAGGGACATGGGTTAGTGCTAGGGGTGGGTTATGGTTGGATTCCATGATCTTGAGGGTCTCTTCCAGCCAAAATAATTCAATGATTTTATGACCTCCATCATGGGGACGCCCCGACATGGGCTCTACTGCCCCATGGCCCCCATGGGGTGGGGACAGTGCCCTACTGTGCCCCATGCAGCTCCCCTGCCCAGTGCAGGCAGGCTGTCCCAGGCAGGGCTGTCCTGTGTGGCCCAGGGGTCACTTTGGCAGAGGGATGCTCCTGACCCTGCTGCTGCCTTCCTGGTTGGTTGTATTTTGGTGTTTTCTTACTCTAGAAACCCAGGCATTGCCTCTGGTGTCTTCCCACTCGCTCCTGTACCTTTTTGCCACTTGTCACATCCATTTCCACGGCCGCCTCTCCCGGGCCAGGCTAAGACAGCGGCAGTCAGTCCGATTGCACCCAGTGTTGTCTCCCGGGCAGGAGCTCGCTGGTGGGGTGACGTCTTCTCCTCGCCTCGCAGACATGGTGAGGAGTTGGGATGCGGTGTCTGAACACATTCAGGGAATGCTCATGATAAAGCAGTTGGCCTTTATCTTCTGCTCACAACTTAACAGTTTCAGGAGACCTGAAATTCCTGTGTTGCTGCGTGTCGTTGCTCTTCCCCTCCTTTCAAGGCAGCTAAAGCATCTCAGTGTTCCCTTGCATCTGGCAAACAGGCCACAGACCGGATTCTCCAAAAACTGAGATGGAAAAATGGAGTCCAGCTTTGTCAGAGAGAAGTCTTCAACACGTTTTGTGGCTTCTCTGTTGGCCAGAGTGCAAAGACCAGACCAAGAGCCTGAAACAACTGGCACCAGGGGAGGTTTTAGGTGGGATATAGGGGACAATTTCTTCCTGAAAAGGGCTGTCGGGCATTGGAACAGGCTGCCCATGGCAGTGGTGGAGTCACCATCCCTGTATGTCCCTTGGGACAGCCGTGTCATAGAATCACAGACTCATTTTGGTTGGGAAAGACCCTCAAGATCATTGAGTCCAACCGTTAACCCAGCCCTGGCACTAACCCACGTCCCTGAGAACCTCATCTCCGTCTGTCCAACCCTCCAGGGATGGTGACCCCACCACTGCCCTGGGCAGCCTGTTCCAATGCCTGACAGCCGTTTGGGGAAGAAATTGTTCCCCAGATCCAACCTCAACTTCCCCCGGCGCAACTTGAGGCCATTTCTGTTTGTCTTATCGCTTGTTACGCTTAGGGTGGTGAGAGCCTGGCCCAGGTTGGCCAGAGAGGTGGTGGATGCCCCGTCCCTGGAGACATCCCAGGCCAGGCTGGACGGGGCTCTGAGCAACCTGAGCTGGTGACAATGTCCCTACTCAGGGCAGGGGGTGTGGTGGGTTGCAACTTGGGCAGCTTTTGCAACGGATTTGTGGTGTCTCTGCACCCCTGTGCAGTTGTATGGATGTGACTGTGCTTGGCTGCAGGATGCTGGAGGAGGAGCTGAGGGCAAAACTGCAGTCCGAAGAGGCCCGGCGAGACCGGTCGCGAGCCCAGCTGCTGAAGAACGAGGAGCTTCTCCTTGAATTTGAAAACAGAATCGACCGCCTCCTCTTCCATCTGCACGGCATCACCGTGCCTGGCCAGGTATTCACCCAGCGCTGGGTGGCGCAGTGACGCAGCGCGGTGACACTTGGCGCAGCCACCGTCACCCCAGGTGGCTCATTTTGCCCACCAAGGTGGTTCTCTCCGTCTCCAGGATGACTCTCTCCTGTCCCGGGGGGTGGAGGAGAAGCTCCAGTACCTGGGCCAGAAGCTGCAGTACCTGGCACAGCGGGCGGCCCACCTGCCCCCTGAGTGCAAGATCCTGGATAAGAGCAACGAGATACGTGGGATGTCCATCCCTGCTGGGGTCTTCGGGGACCCGCAGCAGGCTCCTCCTGATGGCCCGTCCCAAGTGTCCCCCAGGGGGACATCAAGGGCACCTCTTGGGTTGTAACACCCACCTCCCCTTCAGCAATTAACCCAGGGTGTCTTTCACAGATTTTTGTGAAGGCCAGGGATTTTCTGGAGAAAAAAATGTCGAGTGATCCTCAGAACGTGGTGGTTTCCTTTGAGGAGAGAGACAGCAGCGATGACGGTAGGAGAGCTTAGCGGGGACGTGTCCCACGGCGACTGTCCCTGCCCCTGCCTGTTGGGATTTGTGACCATCCTCGCCTGTCTCTCCCTGTCCCAGCAGAGCCCAGCCCATGAGTTCTCTCCAGACCTTGGGGCTGTCTCCAAGGCTTTGAGCATGGGTGGTGCTTTTAGGTGGGGATGTGGGAGCATGAAGGCAGCTGGCGGGGTGGTGAGCATCGAACCACAGAAGGAACAAGAAAAGATGCTGTGGGGCAAGGAGGGAGAGCCTTGTCTTCGAAATCACCTGGTTGTGAAGAACAACCAGTGCTGGGGTCTGTCTGTGGCCTCTTCCTATTGGATGCTCTTGGAGGAGCCACTGAGTTTCTGAGCTTGCCACCTGTTTTGAATGAAGCTGGAGCTGCGTCCAGCACCGCGTGGCTCCAGACCTTTCTGGGAAGCCCCAGCAGCTGGGGATGGGCCACAGCAGCGGCACTGCCAGGCCCTGCAGGTCAGCCTGGGATGCTGGGCAGGAAGAGCCAGGGCTTGGCAGGAAAGCTCCCTGTGATGTCACCAGCCCTCCAAAGCGTGCTGGCTCTCCCTGGTGACATGGGCACAGCAGAAGTGGCCCTGCAGACCCTCCCCGGCCCGTTTCTCTCTGTTCCCTCCTCCAGAATCCTCTAAATCTGATGACGAAGATGACGAGCACGTCCCCACCCGGGAAGACATCAAGAGGGAGGGGCAGCTGCTGATCCAAAGCAAGAAGACAGCCAGCGTGTCACGGAATGCACCCCGAGATTAGTTTAAGGGACAAGAGGGTCCAAAACAACTTTTATTAAACCGGTGAGAAACAGGGTTTTAGCCCTCCAAAAGTGACTTAAATATAGGTTCGGGTATCAGTTGAGGAAAATTATGAAGGGGCAGCAACTAGTACAACAGGAGGTCCACAGTGTGCATGCACGTGGCTTCACCCAAAACAATGCCGGAACCGCCCCTGAGGCCCAGAGGAGTACACGCTTGCCTGAACACGGTGCGGGATTATTCTTAAAGGGATATAGGTACTCGTAGTGAGTACGGAAAGTGTACGCTCGCGATTCCGCGAGGGTAAATTTATAATACACTCGCAATCCTGCGAGGGTTAATTTACTTACACGTGCAAATGTGCACGGAATACTACACGTGCTTATATGGAAGCACGGGAGGAAAATACACTCGCGATTATGCGAGGAAATAATTTTATACGTGTGCAAATGTGCACAGAAGGTTACTCGTGCATATGTGCACGGAAAGTATAAATACACTCGCGATTATGCGAGCAAATAATTTTATACATGCTTATATTAAGCACGGGAAGTTACAGGTGCAAATGTGCACGGAAAGTATAAATATACTCGCAATCCTGCGAGCCGTTTTACTCACACCCGTGGCGGCAAGGCAAGCGGAGTCTCCATCCCGGGGAGGAGGGCTCTCGGCGGCAGCATCTCGCCCGTGCTCCGAGAGACCCGCGACAATGGGCGGAGTCTCGACGAGAGTCCCGTTTTTTATAGGCTGATCAGACCTGACTCTAGGCATTCTAGAAGCTTCTCTGCACCCCCACACCGGTTGTGGGGTGCCCCTGAAGCCTCCAAACATCCCCCACACTGGCCGCGGGCACCCAGCGGCTCACTGGCGCCTCGGCACTCCCGTCTCCTAATGACCCTGAGCCCTTCTCTCTGTCACCCTCTTCCCGAATGTTCTGCAGGGTATGCTAAATTAGGCTTTTAGACATATCTGTGGAACAGGTTTTTTTCTACAAAGACTACATACAGGTTGCATTGTTTAATGGCAGCATGTACTAATATTATATGCTCAGGTTTCACAGCCACTGATAACATATCCATTTAGGCCAGTTTGATTAACAAATATATCGTTAAGTCTATTACAGTCTCTAACCCCAGGAAAAATACACCCACGTGTTTAGTGAGAAATTATATTACGGATATACGCTTGCCTGAATCTGGCAAGGAATTATTCAAGAAAATCCACGGGTTTATAATGAGGAAAACACCCGCCCAAGCGGCGAGGAATTATTTAATACACTCGCTGATCTGGTGAGGAAATAGCTCAGTTCTACCTAGTAAGTTATCGCTCACCCCAGCGAGGCGACGAGGCTGACCCAATCCCGGGAGGCTACTTTAGGTGGCGATCCTGCCTAAGGGGAGGCTTCAGGCAGACAGACCCGCAGCTCCGAGAAGACCACAAACGGCCATTCAACGGGACCCCGTTTATATCCGTGTCAGATCTGACTGTGGGCGGTCTAGAAGCTTCACGTCTTCTCTGCACGCCCCTACTGTGGCAGGGCAGCCGCGCTCCCCGCTGCAGACACGTTGGGTGAGAGAGGCAGGAAGAAGCGGGGAAGGGTAGAAGAAAGCCCATCGGCGCTTGCAGCCCGGTGTCCCCATGTGGGGACATGGCAGGGGCGGCCTGGGGAAACCCCTCCCGCTCGGGAGACAGTGGGGTGGGGGCAGCTCCCAGAAACCCCTGCCCACTGCAGAGCCCCTGGCAGGGCCTGGGGGGCAGGTGTGTGCAGCCCCTCTGTGACACGGTCCGAGGTCACAGTGGGACAGCCAGACGTCACAGTGGTGACAGTCCCCCTTTCCCTGTCGTGACCAGCATCTGCCCCACTCACCCCGGTGAGGCCGAGTCGACTCCAAGTGCTGAGAGCTGCTCTCGCCACCGCTCTGCTCTGGAGTAGCTGCTCTGCAGTGAGGAGGAGAAGGCGGAGAGAGGGAGCACGACAGCACCAAGGAGTGTGAAAGGTGGAGAAGGAGAAGGAGGAGGAGGAGGAGAAGGAGAAGGAGAAGGAGGAGGAGGAGGAGAAGGAGAAGGAGGAGGAGGAGGAGAAGAGAAAAAGAAGGAGGAGGAGGAGGAGGAGAAGGAGGAGGAGGAGAAGGAGGAGGACAAGGAGAAGCAGTAAAGCCATTGTCCAGCCACTTGCTGCAGTTGTTGACTTGAAGCAGCAGTGGAACTAAGATGGCAAGACAGCTCTTCTTGCAGCCTCACCTGAGCCCAACTATTGAGAAGCTCGAGCGTTATGGTAAGGCCTTCAGGCCCAATTTCACATGTGTGTCTGGGTCAAGGACATCTCTGAAATCAGGATGGAAACCCAAGGACTGTGGGGGGTGGTTGCTCAGGAGTGGTGACTGCAAGGAGGGACCTGCTTGACCATCCCAAAGGGCTGAGGGGCTGATGTGGCAGCCAGGGCTCCTGGTTCCCTTCCTGACGTGGCCCCTGCCTTCCTGGGGCAGCCCAGGCAGAAACCCCTGACCCCAAAGGGCTGCCCTTGCCTGGCGCTGGGCATTGCCCACGCTGAGCTCATGTCTGAATGGAAGAGCTGAAGGTGCTCGTGGGCCACGTGGGCTCTGTGTGTTCAGAGATGTGACCCGGCAAAACTGGCCCCTGCTGGGGAGACACCAGGGCCTGCCCTGAGCCTCCGAGAGCCGCGTGGAGCACAGCCCCGTGCCCCCGCGGGCATGGCAAAGCACTGCCGGCTTCCCGTGGGAGTGGGTCACACCCTGGAGAGCTGCACCTGCAAGGAAAGGAGCCCCTTGGAGGCAGCATGAGGTGTCCTTTGGTTCTTGCCGGGCTGGAGAGAGACCACCTGAAATGCCTGAGTGAAAGATGCATCGCTCCTTGGACAGGAGTGGGCCGAATGGTCTTGAGCTTGCTGCCTCAGAGCATGACAGGTCTTTCCCTTGTTTTTCCAGAGTTCGCTAAGATTTGGGCCAGCACATCGTATCACCTCAGCCTGCAGCTGGCTCTCCACCAGGTGGGCCTTACCTCCTTCTCCCCTCACACCCTGATGAACGCTGATCAAGTCCTGACAGCCCTTTGCCATGGGGTGCAGCTGTTCTTCCCCTGCGTTGAAAGCGGGAGCAACGCCCCAGCACGACACTGCAATGCACACAGTGACATGGACACCTTCTCTGTCCATTCAGATGTACAAGAAGGTCCCCCCGTCAGAGTTGCATGTGAAAACCTGGAAGCCTGGGACACATCTGGATTTATTCCAAGCGTGGGAACCCCCTGCCTTCTATCTGATTGAGCCAGAGGGTGTTTGTCAGCTTTCCCTCACCTATTTGGTTCTTCGTAGCTGAAGGGGGGTGAGAGGGAAAAGCGCAGCCCCTGTTTGTGTTCTCCCAAGGAGCCCATCTTGCTCCTTTGTGCCTCAGGCCAGGGCAGGGCACTAAACGCCATCAGCCTCCTCTGACAAGTCACCCGTCTGCCCCTCCAAGACTTCTTCCCATCCGCCATCTCCTCTGTTCCAGGCTGTCCGCATTCCCGGAATCGGGACTTTTGCGGTTGTCAGAAAGCGAGTAGCCCTCAGCGAGCAGGATCTGGTGATCGTGGAGAGACCCGTGTTTCGACCTGAAAAGGCTGTTGTGCAGGACCATGAGCTCCGCTATGGTTGCAAAGACTTCCCTGGTAAGCAGCGTGAAAGCGGCGCTGGCCCTTGAGCAGGGTGGGGAGGGGTGCTCTGCTCCCCAGAGGTGACTGAGGGGAGTACCAGCCACCCACCGCGGTCCTGCCAAGAGCTTCACTCGACAAAACCAGCCGGCTGTGAAAGGACCCTGCCTAGCTGTTTGTTTTAAAGAATCACCAGCGGACAATACAGCTAAGAGCGCACTCTCTTTGTCCTGCTTCAACAACAGGTTCCCTCACAGCTTCCTTGGTGTGGTGTCTTCTGGTTCCGTGATGCTTCAACTCTTGCTCCCCCTTTCCGCTGCACTAGACCTCCTCCAGGCAAATGCCGGGGCTCTTCCCAGCTCCCTCAGCCTCCTTGCACGGGGGAAAAGCAGGGGAAACCCAGGGGGGTAAGATGGTTCCTTCCAAAAGCCAGTGACGGCGACACCTGCGCCTTCTAGTCACTACTGCCTTTGGGGCAGCTGTTGTGGGACCCTGGGGAGCACCCAGAGCTTGGGGCTGTGTTTGGGGTGCGTTTCTCTCTAAAGACAAAGACAGCACCGAGTGTGGGCTGGCACCCTCCAGCTTGCCCTGGGACCTGGTGCCTATCTCCCCACTTTGTCCCGCAGTCACTCTTCTTCCCACCAAGTGCCTAAGACTCTTTGTTTCCCTTTCTGTATCAGAGAAACCACAGCTGTCTGCTCCGCACCTCACTGTCCACTTTAAGAGGAAAGGACAAGCCGAGCGTCTCCTCAGAGGCGCTGGCCCAGCCAGACAGCCCAGTACCAAAGTGTTGCCCGAGGGCCTGGAGGCTGCAGACCTTTGATTGTAGCCTGCCCAGCAGGTCTGCAAGCTCATGTGTTCCTCTTCTCTTGTCTTTCAGGCCATCAAGATTTCGAACAACTGCCGTATGCTGAGATAGCCTCAGAGAACGCTGTCTCTGAGGGCACCGTGCAGCTCTACATGGAAAGGACCACGCACCTTTTCCATGCCTGCCTAGAGAACAGGAAGAACGTTGCCATCATCTGGAGGGACGTGGGCATGCTGATTGCCGAGGGAAAAGAGATAAAAAAGAGATTTTACTTACACTTTTTGGAAAGGCTGAATGGCACTGGCAAGATGCTGCAAGCTCTTCTCGAGGTAGGATTTTCACTTTCCCAGCCCCACTCCTGCTGCTTCTGAAATGCTTTCTGGGGGCTGCTTTCCCCTGGCCGACCATGCCTTGTTCAGTCACCTGGGCTCCTGGAGCTCTAGAGCACAGCAGGCTCTCTGCAGAGCACCTCCCTGGCGTGCAATGGCCTGGCTTTGCAAGAGCCACCCCCAGAGGAGCTGCACTTTGCGAGAAAAGGCCGGCGTTGATGGCGCGGAGCGCTGCGTGCCCCACTCTGGGGGCCGGGAGCAGAGGCACAGGCAGAGCAAGGCTTGCTGAGCCCAGAGCCCTTGGGCGGCTCTGGCTCTTTGCTGGCGCTGGGCTGAGGCGGAGCGAGCAGCCGGCCCTTCCCAGTGTCCGCTCCTCCCGTCATCCGTCTCTGTCCTCGTTGCAGATGCCGGAGATGAGGGACTCAGTCATCTCACGCCATGACACCGCTGCTTCCCAGACCTCCTCTGGACGTGTTATCGTCCTGCCATGGTATGTTTGACTTCACTTGGAGGAACGTGGGACAGTGGCACGGCTTATGCATCTGTCCTACTGTGGAGCTAGAGACGCATTTAGGCAACATTTCCCACTACGTTTCTCCTGCTCCTTTTCTTTCCTCTGTGGGAGAGACTGCTCTTAGGTCCGGAAACGTTAATCTGCAAGGCTCTACAAGGAACTTGGAGGGCAAGATCAGAATTCGAAAGGGTGTTAGAAAATCAGAGCACTAGATAATATTCTGCTCTCCATGTGCACTGTGAGCAGGATCATTTCCCCAGAAGCAGCAAGGGGGTTTTGTGGGAGGACGGCCATTCTCACGGGAAGGATGGAAAAAAGTGGGCACAGGCTGACGGGGTCTCACCTAGCCCTCCCGGCACTGGAGTTTCTACTGCAGCCCTCCGGGTTGGGCTGCCTTGGGAAACAATGTGGTGTCCTTTCTTCAGCCTGGTACCTTCTTGCTCTTCCAGGTACCAACTTGAGACCGTGCCGAAAATGCCAGCGCTGATAGACCTGAAAGGATGTGTGAAGGGAAAAGGTGATGGCCTGTGGTGTGAACCTGCCCCAGCAGCAAATCTGTGTGCACGGGACCAATGCAGAAACCCCAGAGCCGGATTCCCTTGAGATAAATGATTCCCCTCCCCAGAATGGCTCCTGGACAGCACGAGTATCTCCCATGGAACCCCCCGTTTCAGCACACCGATGAGAGAAAGCCATGCAAACAGTCTTCCCCAGGGAATAACGGTGCACTGTAGGCATGGGGCGTTGGATGTTAAAACAGTGTCAGAAAAGGCCTAAGACCTCCCAGGAAACATGGCTTTCCCCCAAAGGGATGAAAAGGACCACCTTCCCCAGTGTTACCACAGCCCTGAGCAGACCCGCACGTCACTCTCCTTGGAACTGGCACACAAGTGGCACCCGGTTCCCAGAACAACACCGAGATGCTGTTCTGAAGAACCGTCTCCTTTCCCGTTTCTAGAGGATGCTGCCGAGAAGCGCCTCCTCCGTCGAGCAAGGCTTCCTCCAAATCGGTTACCTGCCCTGACTGTGAAGCCGGAGCAGGGTCAGAAAGCTGAGGGGAGTGAGCCTCGCGCCAGGTGAGACACTCGCATAAATGGGTGAGCGTGACCCCCTGCTCCGGCCTCTGTGGGAGCGAGACGTTTCTCCTGGAAACACCCCAAGTGCGCTTTTCCCATGTCCCACTAACTCATGGTTTCTTGGTCATGGCAGTGTCTTGTAGCTTCTTGGCAGACTCTGCTGGCACCACTATTTCTTTCTTCCCTTCCGATGTGCAGATCTCTTGAGTAACCAAGTGCAAAGGTTGATTCCAGGAGCAGAAGGTCATTTTGGCTTTCCCTTCAGGTTGAAATGAGCCTGGCCTTTCTGTTTGCTGAGAACAGAGTTCTGCAGTTAGTTACTGCAGAGGATTGCCCTGAGCAACCAGGAGCCTCTTCTACGCTGACGCCTGTCTTACGCAGAGCCCAGTGGCAGGATGGCCCTTCTCGTGGGGTCGTGTCCTCCTCCCTTTGACACTGTGTCCCCAGCGCCCAACCTGCCCGTACAGGGCATAGCGCTATCTCCGGGCACAGGACCCTGTTCCTCTGGTTGCTCCAGCAAGAGAGGGCCGAGACCTGGGCATCCTGGGTTGCAGGGGGGGCTGTTGGGCACATCCGAGGCTGACAGCTTGGGGTCTTCTCTGTGCCTGGGGACTTGATCACAAGGATGTGAGCAGAGCACGTTCTGCTGCAGAAGCAGGTGCGCCACCTGGAAGCACAGGATGCAGAACCAGCTCCTCCTGCGCTCCTGCCAACACGCCCTGTTGTGTCTTTGCAGGCAGCTACCGGTCATCCAGAGGAGCTGCTTGAAGGAAAAGGAGGAGAAAGGAAAGCTACCGCCTCTGGTTGCACCCAGAGAAGTGGACTTCATAGCCAGAGCCATTGAGAGGAGAGAAAAGGTACCCGACACCGGATGCTGCAGGAGCACATCGTACTGGACTGTAGAGCAGCGTTGCTCCACACGTGCCAGTGCTCACAAGATTCTTCACTGGGTGTTCACGGGACCACTGACCAGTTGCTTTGGTGTTTGCTTGAAGGGAGGCGGGTCACTGTCAGTTGAGAATACACTTGTCACTTCCAGTAGCCTGGAAACACCCCCAGAGCCCTCACTTGAGGCCGTTTCTGTCGGCCAGGTGACTGCAGGGCTTGTCTGGGCTCGCCAGCTGCCGGCTGGTTTGTAGCCCAGTGGTGGCTTATCTCCCTGGTCATTCCAGACGGGCTCCTCGGTGGAGCCTGCGGGAACCTGGGAGCAAACCAGTGTGGACAGCAAGGCAGAAGAGAAGGGAGGGAGGGAGGGAGGGAAGGAAGGAGGGAGGGAGGGAGGGAGGGAGGGAGGGAGGGAGGCAGGCAGGCAGGCAGGAAGGAAGGAAGGAAGGAAGGAAGGAAGGAAGGAAGGAAGGAAGGAAGGAAAACAGCTCAGCCATGGCAGGGAAGGCTAATGCTGCCTGCTATTGCATTTTGTTTGTCCCCCAGAATAAATGGGAGAAGAAGGAGGAGCAGCTTCCACCGTATATCCAGAAATACCTGGAAGAACAGGAAGAGAAGGAAACAGAGCTGGCAGAGGCCGAGGCAGAAGAGGAGATGCCCAATGTGGAAGGAAATGGAGAAAAGCCAAAGGAGATGCAGAGGAGCCAGGTACTTGGGATTCCTGCAGAAAAAGAGCACTTTCTCCCGTGGGGCGGCTGAGACTGCAAAGTACCCTGGTACCCAAGCCGTCATAGCAGCCTTGCTGCAGCAGAACCGGGCGGGTGATGCTGCCCTTCCTGAGCAAGAAGGGGGACACAGAGTTGCAGTGAAACCCTGGTGACACTCAGAGGTCACCCCAGGGCCTGCTGAGCTCCTTCTCCCGGCTCTCCCCGTCCCGTGTGGTCCATTCAGAAGTGTTCTGGGGTCTGCGTGCTGGGAAGCAGCACCCTCCGGGTGCAGGGCTGTTGTATGAGAGTCTCCTCCTGTGCAGGAATCCAGCTCCCCCGAGTGCTCCTCAGACAGCTCCTCGAGCAGCGTGGAGTCAGACGAGTCCAGCTGTGACCTGCTGGAGATGAACATGGAGGGCTGGGAAGAGGCCGGAGAAGAGCCCCCCAGCGTCCCTGAGGACAACAGCGTCCCCCAGAAGCGGTACGAGATCTACTCCACGTCGGCCAGTGCCAGGAGACCGTCTCAGGCGCTGAGGCTCGCGAGAGACACGTCCAGCAAGAGCCTCCTCCGGCGTGACGAGCGCCAGTGCCGGCCAGCCAGGCTGCTGACACCAGCTCTCCCTTCTGTTCAGTAAAGCCCCACCTGCAAACCGCTGGGTCTGACACTGTGGGTGTTTCCTTGGTGGCTGTGGAAGCTGCGCTGGGCAGTGGCGCAGGGAAAGGCCACTGCAGGGAAGAGGGCTGGAGCCTCAGCCTCAGCCCTGCTCCAAGGGCAGCCCTCCCCAAGGCTCTGCTGTACCGGCTCGGCTGCGGCCCTGCTCTTTGTGCCCCTGCACCCCGCGTCCCTGGCACGGAGCCTGCCGCAGCTGCACATCCCGGACAGGAGCGGGAGGAGAAGGAGGAGGAGGAGGAAGAGGAGGAGGAGGAAGAGCCTGGGCACCCTGGGGAGCCGAGCTGCAGGGGAAAGCATCCGGGGGCTCGCCCAGCCAGGGCACTGCGGGGCGCCCAGAGCTGTGCAGGAACCACCGTGTGCCACAGGGACAATGGCACCCCAGGCAGGAGCCGTGCCTGGGGAGAGGAAAGCCATGGCGGGCAGCTGGGCTCTGCCAAAGCTCTGCTGGGGCTCCCGAGCCTTTTGTTCCACAGCCCCTGGCAGGAAAGGCAGGCTGGAGCCGAGGTGGGATGGGGACACCTCCGAAAGCTCCTCTGCGGAGCCCTGGGTTGGCATAAAGCGTGTCACAGGGGCCTGAGAGCGGCTGTGTGGCAGGAGGGAAGGAAGTTCGAAACTGCTGGCTGTTGGGCACCCTCACCCTGCCCGTGCTCTGTGGGGACTCCACGCAGCGGGTGTCAGCGATGCTGGCAGAGCCCAGGCAGGCTTAACCGCGCTACGAGAGATCGGGCCCATTTGTCAGACCTCTGTGGGATATTTTTTCCTGAAAAGCCCTGATTTTTGGGCATCCTGACTTTGCCTCCATAGGAGTAATTCCTACTGCCATTTACACTCTAAACAGCTGTGCCTTTCTCATGGCACCACGCGTGAGGTTGGCCAACGGTCAACAAGAATGGCTTGCCTCTTCTTAGGTGACTCTAAGCAGCTAAGGAATATATGGATATATATATGTATATATGAAGACTTATGTAGATAGGTGCCATGCAAACACCTGCCCCTGAGTTACCTACCTGCTTCCCCTCCTGCTCTAGTAGGCAGAAACGGGATTTCTTCCCTATGATGCCAGTGACTTCAGACACCCACTTTGCTTTATCTTGACGTGCCGCACACAGGATCACCTTTCTTTGCACTGGAAGAGAGTCTGGATCACTGAGAGACAGAAACCTGCAGTCGTTGCTACTCTGTAAATCAGGTCTTTTGCAGTCTTCAAGATGGATATAAAATGTAGCGAGAAGTCACTTGCAGAAATCATAGTCCTGTTTCTCCTGTAGTGTTCCTGCGCTTGCCCAAGGCGGGGGCTGGAGAAAGCGTAGGACAAGCTGAGGCACCATATGGAAGTACAAGAAAGTACAACTTTCACCCTTTGGCAAACAAGATTTGAGCAAATCAGATTGCAGTCTGGGTAATTCAGTGAGAAGGGAAACTGTGCGTGAATTTGGGGGTGGGAGGGGCTGTTTCTGTGAATAAAATGTCACACAGATGTGTTTGACATTCAAGAAGTTAACAGCAATCACTATCCTAAAAAATATAAACACCCCTTCCTTCCCCAAAGCGTTAGAGGCCTTCAGACAATACACACAGACTCACGGAGATTCCTAGATCCAAATCAGTTCACATTCCAGCAACTTTTAAATACAACCTCATACAATATCAAGTTCCCATCCATCATAGCATTTCGGGTTTGTTTTGGTTTTGGTTTTGTGGGGGGTTTTTGTGGATTTTTTTTTTCCCCCCAATCGGAATCAGAGTTTAACAATTTAAATTCTTTCCTGGTCTAAAAATTATTAGATAACAATAAGAGTAAATTACCTTAGAGTACCATACTTCATCCCATTTTTTCCAAAGTTCTGCAGAACAACATTAATTGCAATACAGCACTAAAACCCAGAATTCCACATTTAAGCCACATTTGAGTACAGTATCGTTTCAAGTTTCTTTTATCAGAATATTTCCCCAAAAGTTACTCTAATGCGTAAGGATGCATCCTAAGGGGGAGCAAGGTGGTATTTTAGCAGCGGAACCGGTTCCCATTTCGTAATTATCTCCCCAAACAAAATTCTTTTGGTACGAAATACATATATATATATATATGCCAACTAAAATACTGAGCTCAGATATGACAACCAAGTACCAAGTTCAAATATGCAGTTGGATCACAGTTACTTATTCAAGACAATATCTCCATTTTAGCACTGCACCTCAAAATTATTTTAGCATTGATCTCAAAATTATTTGATAACAATAAGAGTAATATTTCCTTTTGGGGTCTTCTGGCTTCTCACTGGGTCTTTTCACTGATATCACGTGTGCCTTTGTTTAGTTCAGCTGTAGACACTGTTTATGGTCCATAGCCTTCCGGGTACTGTTTGTGTGAATAAATCCTTTTCTTCTCAGCAAAGTGCCAAACAGGCCCCGTTCTGCAGACGTCTGTGATGCCTCCACGTTAGCCTTGCATTGTTATTTTTTTCCCCAGTCAGTTCCGTTCTTCCCAGCAAAGTGTGAACCAGACCTTATCTTGCAAGTCTTCAGTGTAGTTTGTAGGTGCTTTTGGTAAATATGAGCAGAACTTTACAGCTCCAGATTTTAGCAAAGATTAGTTACAAAGTTTTCTTTTACAGCAAAGATTTTAGCTTCCTAAGTAACATGAAGCAGCAAGTATATTAAAAATCATGCAACCTTATACTTCCAGATAATTCGTTATTTCTAGTATGCATTTGCTTAAGCTAAACGATTGCTATGAAACATAAATTGGGCTCATCCACTGACCTGTGAGCAGTAAAACCATGGCCATACGGCTGGTTATTCAGCAGAGCGAGCTCAAAGTAGGCTCATCCAGGCTGTCATATTTATAAAATAAAGTTGTTGGCTCATAGTCAAATTGCAGACAGTGGGAAAGGTCTGCACAAGACCCCCTGCACCCACAACCCATTGGTGTTCAGCTGCTGTTCTGCTTCCCTGTGGGTCTCCTGGAAGGAGCTCTTGGCCTGGCTGCAGCCCAGGCCTTTCCCTCCTCTGGAGTCTGAACCAAACTGCCGCTGGGCTGGCTGGAGGGGGTCAAGTGCATCCACCACACCTGGGAACCTGTATCGTTCCTCCTCGTGCACCACAGCTGCCCCGGTCCCTTCCCTGGAGCCAGCCCCAGGATGGACTCCATCCACCCCAGCAGCCTGATCACCACGTGGTCCTCTTGGGAGTCACAGAATCAGAGTGGTTGGGCTGCAGGAGCTCTGCAGATCCCCAGCCCAGCCCTGCTCACACAGGGTCACAGAGCAGATCACACAGGTGGGTCCAGGCGGCTTTGGATGTCTCAGAGAAGGAGACTCCACACCCGCTCTGGGCAGCCTGGGCCAGGCTCTGGCACCTCCCAGCAAACAAGTTTCTGCTCATGTTCACATGGAGCCTCCTGTGTCACGGTTGAGACGGACAAATGGCATAGACCAAGTTCTCTGAGGATAAAAGCAGCAGATGCCATTTATTGCCACAAGTGCATTTTTATACAGTTTTACCAATTCAAGTGTCTCTTCACTATTGGTTACAAGTTACAGCAGTAACATCTCTTTGGCTATTTTTGCTGTCATCAATGTTACTCTTTTACTCCCTTCTCCCTCCCGGGTACATCCTTAACATCTCCGGATACTCCATCACTCCCATCTTTCTCATGGGTAGGCCTTCATATCTTCAAGGCTAATTTTTGTTCCCATGCCCTCCGTCAGGGAATCCACAGACCCACCATAGTCCCACATAACTGTGCACAATATTCCTGCCCTTCCAAAAATAAGCAAAAAATCTCACTCAAAACCCCCCACACCACAAAGATTTTTATTAGAGAAGTCTCACGATCGTAAGCCCGTATTTTATTAGAGACTTGTCCCAGCTGCCCACAGAATATTTCATTTTTAGTAGAGATGCAGCGCATCCCCCTCCCCACTCCCCTGGGTATTATTTTTATCAGCTTTTGCTTTATCCCCTCCTATAATGGTTGCTCTGTTCCTTGAGCAATGCTTAGTGCTGTGGAGTCTTGGAAGAAACTTTGAGGGAAAATGCAGCACAGGTATAAAGTATCATTGACTCCAGTGATGTAGTGATTGACGTGGATACCTGCTGGGGACCAAGAAGGTGGGGAGATGCTGGTGGTGGTGACCACGAAAGGAGAAGAAGAACAATGAACATGAAAACTCAAGAAATGAGACCTCCCTGAACCACAGGTGAGATCCCAGAGGAGGAGAGTTGAAGGGCAAAGGAGTTCAGGACAACTGGCAGTTTTTCAAACCCTATTCAGTGCAAACGGTGCCAATAATAAAGCGAAGATCGCAAGCGTAACAAGAAACCAATCTGGCAGAATCACAGGCTCTTCTGCACCCTTGTGATCCTCCAGCTGAAAATAAAAGGAAAAGCACAAGAAGACAGGGTCATAATCAGAAAGGTCAAGGCAGAAAATCAGATAAAACTAACAAAGGACATCCAAAAGGGCTAACAAGGAAGAGCCCAGACAGGAGTAGGGAGAGGACAGGTCAGAGATATTTAATCTAAATGCAATGTTTTCACTTGGATGGTTAAACCCACACACATACACACCCGGCTGAGCCGCTCACCAGGGTCCGCACCCATCTCACCCCACCGACCACCTTCACATTTCCTCCTAGAAAAGCCTCAGGTTGTTACAGTGCTGGCAGAGCAGCACAGAAAGGCACCAAGACTTCACTTTTACCATTCACAGGGGCATGAATTAGGTGTATTCTCTCATGTCCTGTCCCTCACCCCATCTAGAGGGTTATTTCAAGAGCTCCTGGAAGACAGGCAGGCCCAAAGGTCAAGAAACCAGCAAATAATCTAATCGGAAGGAAACAAGGAAGCTTGGGTCACAATGTATTAATTCTGGAAACAAAAAATAAGCAGATTGAAACACTGGGAGAAGAGATTATTAACTCAGCAGAACAAGGACTGGTGGCTGGAGATGGACAGAGACTCTGAACTTTCAGGCTCAGGTCCTGAGTTTCACAAACCTGCAGTGTCCACTCCTTTAATATCATAAAATTTATATTTCCCTGAAGAATTTAGGCCCTTGAGTCAAGTTACTTAATGAGAAGAAACTTTTGTTTTAATCTATGTTTTCAGTTTCTTCTTCATTTTTTTTTAAAAGACCTCTTTAATTAGCCCTCCTGTTACTCATCTCTTCATTTTGCAGGGCTTACTGTGATTGCTGGCTTTTGGCCACACACTTATTCAGCTCATCCGAACAGAACTTCAGCTGTTGCCTGTAAGTTAGAGCTGAACATCCAAGTACAGGTATAAACACCAGAAAGTTACAGAAGAAGAAATATGAACCAATTTCTTTACAGGATATCTCACTCTGTCTGGTTTGCCGCCTCCTCAGGCGCAAAAATAATAAACCCTATTAATTTAAGTCTTATTTAGCTGTTCCATCTCTCTGCAATAATTGATTGGGCTTTAGACACTCAGCCAGAAAACACAATCAAATCAGGTTTGCCTGGTGACTGCGCCATAGCAGTGCCAGAAACCCCCAGTCCCCACACTTGCTCTAATTGATTAAAACATTTGGTCACTCGCACATTTCTATATAGACAATTAAGCTAAAGAGACACTACAAACGCAGCAAGACCAGCTGAGAGCAATAATGGATCTTTTCAGTCTATTTTTCTAGGGAGAATTAGGACTTAGCGATGTTGCAGTAACTAAAGCGGGTTTTGTCTCCCCTTTGCTCCCGATGCAGCAGCCTCAGGAGCTCAACGCTGCACAATCGCTGCCTTGCAGGGAACCACACCAACGAATTATCTGCTTTTCCTGCCCTCCAAAAAAGCTGCCACGTGCTAAATCTGCATCTGTTTGGCATCTATCAGGGCTGTAGCACTTCCAGGAATGAGGGGGAAGGGCTCCAGTGCAGAGTCAAGCCACATTTTTTACAAATACCCCCAATTTTCTGAGTCTGTTTGGATGCTGGCTCCGCACGTGCCGGCTGGCACGGGGCCAAAATGTGTCAGTCACAACCAGGCAAACACAACGATACCCAGTTCCCAGGAAAGTGGCTGAACTGCAGCATTTCTTGCCAAAGTGATGCACAGAGAACAAACAGGCTCCTCGGACTCTTCCTCAGAGATCTTGGGGGAGCTGCAGCGGTCGGAAACATTGGCAGAATCTACAAGTGTCAAAAGCCTAAAAGAAGAGATCCAGAAAAAGAAAAAGAATTGCAGCCGCCTTATCTGCAACTTTGTGCACACGAGACAAGAACGGTGAGGCATGACATTTGTATTAAAAACATTTTGCCAACAGTAGATCCAGACTATCACTTCATACGTCTCCAATGGCACAGGTGGTACCTGCTAATAGAAGGTAACGTTTATCCTACCCAGTCACTGGTCCCTGCAGTTCTACATTCAGTCTTGCGTGACTAAGAATCTGCAAACGTGGTTTAAAGCAGAAAGCGTACAGCTAGTCCTGGCTGGAGGATTAGTAAGCTGTGCTGACATGCAACCAGTAGAGAGGAGCGTGGGTATGGAATTCCTGTCTCCCTGCACCAAATCAAATGACCAGCACAGCTCACAGCCACACAGAGGCTGTAACACCCCAACCACAGGGTCTAGAAAAGAAACAACAAGCAGAGAAAGCTTCAGTTCTGCTTTACATCAAGCTTAAGGTGTGCATGATGTGAGACTTGAGATGAGTGTCAAAATTAACCTTTAAGTCTTCCTCCTCAGTAGAGATCTGAGAAGACAGGCAGCTGCAGTGCATATGGAAAATCCAGCAGCTGAAAACCCATTTCACCTGCAGCAGGTCAATAGTCATAGAATCATTTTGGTTGGAAAAGCCCCTCAAGATCAGGGAGTCCAACCATAACCCACGCCTGGCACTGCCCCATGTCCCTGAGAACCTCATTTAAACACCTTTTAAACCCCTCCAGGGATGGTGACTCCAGCACTGCCCTGGGCAGCCTGCTCCAATGCCCCACAGCCCTTTGGGGAAGAAATTGTTCCCCACATCCAACCTCAGCCTCCCCGGTGCAACTTGAGGCCGTTTCCTCTGCTCCTGGCGCTTGTTCCTGGGGAGCAGAGCCCGACCCCCCTGGCTCCAAGCTCCTTTCAGGCAGTTCAGAGATCAGAAGGTCTCCCCTCAGCTCCTGTTCTCCAGCTGAACCCCCCCAGGTCCCTCATGA
Source organism: Patagioenas fasciata (assembly GCF_037038585.1). Taxonomy (NCBI): domain Eukaryota; kingdom Metazoa; phylum Chordata; class Aves; order Columbiformes; family Columbidae; genus Patagioenas; species Patagioenas fasciata. The sequence goes on from NC_092538.1 coordinate 13,522,864, forward strand.
AGTGGTTTGGGATGGAAGGGACCTTAAAAATCATCTAGTGTCCACCCCCCAGCCATGGGCAGGGACACCTTCCACTGGACCAGGTTGCTGAGCATCCCAACATGGCAAAAAGTCCAGAAGAAAACCCAAAGACACCTTCCGGCACAGATCTCTACACCACCAAAAACTCATTGCAAGAAAAGGCTTGGAAAGCATACACAAAAAGGCATAATTACAAAGGAATGAAGTAGAGCAGTGGTTGAAAAATGCCCAGAAGTCACAAGAAAGACTCAGCCATCCTCCTCCAAAAATGCAGCCACCATGAGCTCGGTTATAGCCCATCTGATGTCACATTGTGCTTCACAAACTCCTCAACGACCTCCAGAGGGCTTTTCTTCTGAGGAGGGAAATACACAGCTGGCAAATCAGTGTGGGTCTACCAAGCAACCTCCACAAAAGCCCTGGGGTTGGAAGCAATGATTGTCTGTTAAAGCTGAAACATTTCGGTGCAGAAAAGGGAGCTTCACAGCAGGAGATCTTTACAGGGGGAAAAAACGTCCCAGTTTCCCGCTGTTTTACAGGAGTGTGCCGGAGCTGAAGGTCAGACACAGCGGCAAATCCATCACCACCGACTTCAGGAGCATTGGCTGGAACACAATTGCTGCACTTGAGCCACCACCCAAAAGAATGTTCTGACTAAAGCGAGAAAATGTCACTGTTGGTGAAAGGAACCTGTTCAAATTATTTCAGCGTTTTATACCAGAATAGAAGTGGAATCCGGGCAGCGGAATTTTTCAGTTTGCCCAAGTGCGACAGGAGAAAACTCCAGTTTCATTCCTAGGGCTGCTCAGTCTTTGAGAAACCCTTGAAAGGCCACCAAGAGCTATTCTTTAGGCTTCCTCTTTCCCTTAAAAGAAAAGAAAGCGCTGTTGAAAAGTATAAAAGGCTTGAGATTTGTGGAAGGGTTTGCTTCCGTGAACTGAAAGCAGGAGTGAGAACATGAGAGGGGATATTACAGGGCTCTACTTGACACGCAAAAATACTGCAGTCGCAAAATGGATGGAAAGCTTGGTCTTTCCGTGATGCTGCTTCAGATCCTTCTCGTCATACAGGAAACTAAGAACACCTTGGACATTTTTAACACGTAGTAAAAGCCTGCTAAGGTCAGTGAAAAATGCAGCTGCTTCAGCAGGCAAGCCAAGCCGAACCTGGTGTCAAGAAAACGAGACTGGCAGAGTTCAGGGCTGGGAATGCCAGGAGCTGTAAGAAATACCAACCTCAACAGCTGAGTAGAAAAGAGCTAAAAGATTGTTAGGATCTGGCTTTTTGCCTAAACCCAGATGCCCATTTTAATCCAAGAGCCCCTTCTGCTTTGCAGCAGGGGACAACAGGAATAACAAAAATTTCCAATACATAAGCGCATAATTTCTTGTCAAACTAAGCCTATGATGGGGTGTCGAACATTTTCACCGGAGGCCACAGCAGCCCCGCAGTTGCATTCAAAGGGCCGAATGTAATTTGAGGATTTGGCCCACAGGGCTTGTGTTTGTTATGTGCATCGTGCTCCTTTATCGCCGACTCTGTCTCGTAACACAAAAGACATACTGGCTTTTCCTCCCTGAAACACAAACATGTATTTGCTTTCCCATCTATCAATAAATCGCCTTCCTTCCACATCAATCTTCCTCTTACTGGACATTCTGGGATTCAAATTGCTCCACCAAAGACGGTAAGATGTGTCACCTAAGTAAAAGATCTAGATGATACTTTCACCTCCATCAGCTAGTACTGAAGAAAAACCAAAATCCTGGACCTTTCACAATAAGCCCCGTGGTAAGTCAGAACGCTTGCTGAGCCTGTCGCAAAACATCTGCCATGAAGATCTCACATTGGTGACCTCCACTAGTGGCAACCACGGCAAACCGTGTCTTACGGAAGTGAGGCCATGGGTATCGACCACACGGCAGCTCATCCCATTTCAATCCCTCCCCCAAATCTACCTGCAAGTTCTTGAGAGCTCCTCTCACCCAGGTGAGATGGAGAAGAGACATCCGTCCCTCAGCCCAAGTAGATTCACTAATTCCTACATTGGCTTCGCCATCCCAGGCTGCTCCCTTGAATTCTTGAATTAGATTCTGGAGGAACTGTTACTCTTTTAGCAACTAATTTGAATGAAAAATACCTATTGCTATAATAAAAGCATTCTGAAACTAATAGACACTGGCAGATCATCTTCTCAGGCCATTTTGTCCATTAACAGCAGCTGTGTCACGCACCTGTGCTGTTAGATTGCCCACAGAAGAATTCGGAAGACCTATGAAGATGTCACATATTTCCTTATTTGCAGAACAGAATCTACAATGATTATTGAAGTGTATCACCACTATCCATATAAAATAAATGAGAGATACTCCATAGATAGTGTGAGGACATCACTATCATCTGTATCACACTTGACTGATGAGTTCTCTGCCCTTACCTGAAGTTTGAGGCCAAACTTTTGCCAAGAGATTTTAGATTTAAAACCCATCACCATCCGCCAGAACAATCCTAAGAAAACAGAACTAACCAGCCACCTCCAAAAACCATCTTCCAACTGCTCTTGGACACTGCACCCAAGAAAAAGACCAGCAAGACAAAATCCCCTCAAAGGGTCCCCACGGGGAGGTTGGGAAGACACAAGAGCGCACGCAGTTCACGTTTGGGCTGCAAAGCAAGCAGAAAAGAAAAATCCAAATAAAACCACAGGATGGGACTCGAGAACAGGTTGTGTCACAGAAGAACCAGTTTCCCGGTCCCAGCTCCCCTGCCAGGGCCAGAGCAACGGGACCCTGGGCTTTCCCCTCACACCCATCTACTCTCCCCACGAAAGGACATCTGGGTTCCTCCAGCGCCCACCACAGCCCAGCCTCATATCCAGCTATCGCTCCCAATAAATCATTTGGCAAATCAAGGAGCGGTTAAAACTAACGATGGTGAACAACCCACCAGAGCACAGGTCTGTGCTGACTTTACAGCAGCAGGGAAGTCTAAAAGACAATCAATATTTTTGTACCCATAAAATAAGAGGACACTGAAGGAATATCTGTGGAGTCACACTGGGGGTTTGTTTGGGGTTTTTGCTGCTCTTGGTTTTAGTTTGGTTTTTTTTTTTGGTTGTTTTGTTTGTTTGGGCCCATTTTGGTTTTGGTTGAGTGCCTTTTTTTCCCCCAGTCATCTTTCCTATGAGAACAGCAGCTTGAGCCTCCCTCTAAGGCTGAAGAAAGATTTAAATGTACTTCCTGGGAAAAAGAAAACCACACAAAAAACCCACCACCCAAACTTTGAGCCCAGCAGGAACTGTTTCAAGCAGCTACAAGCAACTGCAGAAACAAATAAGAACGTGTTAGGCTGTACCTACTAATCACCACAGGAGACACTAATATGAAAAGTGCTTCTATCTGCATTTTAGTTCCTGACACCTACCTGAACAGATTAAATTACTAAAGCGTTCACACAGCAAAATGGAAGCACTGCAAATAGAACCCAGCCAAATACCTGAACCATCAGCCTCTCTCCAGCTCTGTGTTGCTTGCAGGCACTTAGTTTGTGCTGTATTTGTATTTTTATGCAAGACTGAACACTGATGGAAAGGGAATCAGCATTTTCTCAGGCTGCAAGATTGGCTAACAACCTCCTTTCCCATTTCAAGGGGCAGCACACTTGCTTCAAAACTGCACTGCCTGTGCCCTAAACCCAGTCCACACAAAGGCTGCAAATCTCACACAAGCTACCAGTTATCATTCAGTTTTGGAGCATTTTGGGAAGCTCAGCCTTTCAGCGGAGCAGAAACTTCAGAAAGGTGCAGAGCAGATACTTACAGTGTTGTAATGATCGACATAAACCGCATTTCCCAAGCCAAACACAGCGTATCTCAGGCCTTTCAGATACGTTTTCCCAAAGCGAAAGTCACGCGCTGCCTCTTCTAACCCCTTGCAGAACCACGCTGCACTCTCGGTTGGCTGCCCGTCAGTGTACGTAGCTACCAAGAACACACAAACGTTCCTGCCGGTTGTCTAATAATATCAAGAGAATAGAAGAGATCGGTGCATTTCTCAGAACGCTTCCCATTAGTAAGACAACTGGAACACATGGGGAGTTGGAAGAAGTTAAAAGATGAGGTTTTTTCTAAGTGGGATTTTGGTGTGGGATGCTGCAGGTGATAACCCCAACAGTGGCGAACGGCCATCCCCCCTGCAGAGACGCCTTAAATTAGCCAGGAGAGATCAAACTGTCTGTCTGCTGCTTCACAGAGGTGGTACAAGAGAACAGAACATCTCCCTTCCCCACCCCAATCGACAGCTTCTTGAGCAGACTCTTGCAGCAATCAAGTTTCTCACTGATTCAAAAAAACAACTATCAATATTCACAGAAGAAAAATGCCTCAAGGATTACTCCATCTAAATATGACCAGCAAGGAGTTTTTAGCTTATGAGCCTGTGAAGGCTGCAAATTGTCACCATCTGCTTGTTCTGGCTTTGAACCCTTCCCTGGGGATACAGAGACAGAACAGAGGGACCTGGTGCAACCGCTCTCACTGAACTCACACCTGAGTTACAGAACCAGCTCATACCAAGTCACTGTCACCATCAAAATACTCTAGGCAATCCTCTCCTAGGAATATTCAAAATTTAGGTGTTTTCTGCTGAGGGTTGATGGGCTACACTTATACAGAAGGGAAGCGATTTTTAACACACAGCATTGGGAATTTCCAGAATAATAGGAGAGAAATACAAGGGGAAAAGAGCCTTCGCAACACAAGGAAAAGCTTTTCTTTATTAGTCATATTTATAAGGTACTTACCTCCTCTGGATCATAATCTCCCATGCTGATGACTTCCACAGGCAAACAAAGTGAAATAACGGCTTCAGCCAGACCTCTGGCAAACCTCCAAAAAAAAAAAAAAATAGGAATTTATCAATTGCTTCAACCCAAGCATGGTAGCGACCAAACAACCCCCCACACGCCCAGTCACAAGACACCTCCCACAACAGAAAGAACAAAGACATCCGAGAACTGGACACTGGACCTAGAATTCCTCATGTTAAGAAAAAAAAAAATCAAGTATATTGGCTGCAAGAAGAGAGTGACATGAATTTTAATGACTAATGATTTCACATTTACACACACCATTTTTTTCAAAAGCACCTAAACCAGTACTTGTCTCTGAGAAGACCCGCTCGCAACTACGGGTACGGCAAGAGTAAACTTTAAACTTCATCATCAATGTCTCTACTGCATGCGCCATTTAAAGCAAGTAGAAAAAAATGTTATTTTTACATAATTTTACGTTATCTTTCATGTTGGGCAATGACTTCTCATGAGCTAATGAACTTTCTGATGTTTACACTGTGCAATACTTCTAAGGCAAGCAACAGACTTGAGTCTCAATATTTCAAATTACTTCATGTAGGTGGGGAAAAAAAAAAGTAACTGATACCTTTGCTGTGCCAGTCTGAGACCCATAGAAAATCTTTACTTTGCCTCCAGGGTGGCTGATCCATTTACGAGTTTGTCTTCTATTCCTTCAGAAGAAGCTGGATTCCCATTGGATTTTTCACCCTAAGAAACAAGCACCACTTCTCATTCAATCCCTTTTCAAAGTGATGTTAACCCCATTCTCCCAAAACCACTTAAAACACCTATCCTGTGAACAGACTCTCAGCACTAATTAAATGAGGCTATCAAAGCATTTTAGCTTCTCACACCCAGAGAAAGACACAACCACGTCTCTGAACTAGGCCACGCTCCAATAAACTCAGGTCACACGCAGCCGGATCCAGCTGAACGCAGGAACCTCCCAACTCGCGCAGCAGAACTTTGCTCACCTGCGCAAGGAGCTTTTACCATCCTGAACAGCCTAATCCCACTCCCGTCCTAAAACCAGCCCAACCTCATCAGTAACATCAACGGAAAGAGGAACCCGAGAACTCCAGCACAAGTAGAGTGATTGATTTGCAGTGACAGAGCAACCCAGGCTGACACGATCTCTCAGTAACGACGGGAGAAGCGTTCAGCAGAGAGCTGCTCCAACATCAGAGCAACGAGGGCACCGAGTCACCCACAAACATGAGACCGTCCAGGCTGCGGATTATAACCCTCAGGTGCACTGAACTGTAAGGAACGTTCAAGGAAGAAACGTTGTTTTCACAAAACTGGGGAGCTGGCACCTGACCCCAGCGAGGGAAGGGACCGAGACACATCAGACTGTGAATCCTGAATGTAAAACAAAATCTCTTCAAACTAATCCCAGAATGCAAACTGACACCTGTATTTACAAGTTAATCTAGAGGGAAGGACGGCCAAAGAGCCAGGAACCCATTTTTAAATAGATCAATAAGGGAAAGGGTGTTGTTCGGATTAGATGAATGAAATACGTAAACTGAGGCAGGTGTCGGGTGCTCTGTAAACCCTGAAGAACCGACCAGTGGGCAACAGGGGAGGGAAATTGCACCCAGGGTTTGGGGGGATATAAACGGGGGCTTTTTGCCCTATTATGCGTGCCTGCCTTTAGGGAGAACACCCGGTCTTGCAAAATCATTAACAAAATGTGCTTTGCTGAGAGATCCTGCCTGGGCCTGTTCTATTGGCAAGGTGATCGTTTCCTACACGACCACACCTGGGCTCCGCAGTGACCCACGGGGGGGCCCACAGTGGGGCAGCACGTGTCACTGCACCAGTGGGGACCGTCACCCGGCAGCCACTCGCCTCCACACGCAGATTTCGGGGCCTTCTTGGACAAAAGCACTTCCATCTTCCCTTGCCTTCTTTCTGGTTTTGGTGGTGAGGAACTGAACGATGATCCAAATGCTGATCCCAATGATACAGGGAATTGACCTTCTCCCCTGGAGAAGTTGTAGAAACTGAGGGCAACAGAAAGTAGAAATTTGGAAAGGTTGTTAGATGAAGCTTGGAGAGTATTCAGTAACAGGGACAAGGAAGATTCTTGAAAGGATAAGTAAGTATGGAACTGAAGAGGTTGGAAGGCTTTGAAAGCCTTTAGAGAGAAGTCAGTATATATGTTGGGAAAATGAACGTTGGGGAAGGTACAGAGGAAGTAGGCAGAGAGAGAAACAGACAGTAGCAAGTTTTGAAAAAGACTGATGGGAACCTGGAATGAACAGAAACAAGTGGAATTTTTGGTGGATTGACAACAAGTAACAATTACATAGTAGGTAAAGGGAGTCACTGGCCAAAGTGAACGGGCATATTTTTGTGAACCTTTGAAATACAAATTGGGTAAACAAGTAGGTATTGATAAATTTCTATATATGTCCAATTCCTTCCAACCTTTTTGGGAGAAGGAATTTGGCCAGTAATAGAGAAATTAATACAAGTCAGGTTATAAACAGAATAATAAAGGACCTCTACCCAGTGGTAGCAAACACCTTTCTGACTGTATTAACTCTAATTTGATTTGGCTTACTGTTTTAGATTTGAAAGATGCCTTTTTGCCTCTCTCTCCGTGAAGCCAGCCAGACAATATTTATGTAAAACCCAGCTCACCTGGATGGTGTTGCCACAAGGATTTAAAAACAGCCCAACAGTACTAGGAAATCAGCTCGCTAAAGATCTTGAATCTTGGGAAGCCCCATCTGATGAAGGACAGATGCAACAATATGTGGATGATCGCTACCAGGACACAGAAGACATGCATAACCTGAACTGTAAGCTTATTGAACTTTGGGGGCTCCAAGGATACCAGGTATCACAGAAGACAGCCCAGATGATACAGCAACTCATGAGTAACTCATTTGGGCTATGAAATCAGCGTAGGGCAGAGGACCCTGGGCCAGGCTCGAAAGGAGGCCGTATGCCAAACATCAAAGCCTCAAACTGTAAAAGAATTACGGACCCTTCTTGGGCATGACAGAGTGGTGCCGGTTGTGGATTTATAATTATGGATTGTTTGTCAAGCCACTGTATGTGCCAGCAGCCACAGATCAGGAACACCTGCAATGGAATAAAGGAGCTACACGAGCCTTTGAAGAACTTGGTAAGGCTTTGACAGCGCCTGCTCTAGGACTCCCAGGTGTGAGTAAACCATTTTTTCTATTCTCTCACGAGAAGCAGGGAATAGCCTTGGGTACACTGGCACAGGATCTTGGCCCGTACCGACGAGCAGCGGCCTATTTCTCCAGACAATTAGATGCAACTGCAAAAGGGTGGCCGGGATGCCCGCGGGCAGTTGCTGCAGCGGTACTGAACATACAGGAGGCCCGGAAATTTACCAGGGGTCAGAAAATGGTTGTGCTGGTATCCCACACGGTGCCTACAGTTCTAAAAGAAAAAGGGGGACGTTGGCTTTCCCCACAAAGATTTCTCAAATATCAAGCTAAATCATCCTCACTAACACTGTCAAGCCAGCTTCTTTCCTCAGTGACAACATTGGAAAACCAGTTCATCATAATTGCCTGGAAACCATTGAAACAACATAATCCAGCCAAGCAGATCTAAAGGACATAGGATTATGGAGAACACTGAGAACTGCCTTACGGACGAAAGCAGCAATATCCTGAACGGTGAAAGGCACGCTGGTTATGCTATAACTACTAGCCATGAAGTGATGGAATCTGGGCCTCTGTCTGAAAGTACTTCAGCACAAAAGGCAGAAATAATCGCCCTTACCTGTGCTCTGGAACTAGCCGAAGGTAAAACTGTGAACGTTTATATGGACTCTAAGTATGCTTTCAGGGTCGTGCACGGAACAATTTGGAAAGAAGAAGGACTCTTGAACTCTCAAGGCACACATATCAAACGTGCAGGAGAAATATCGGCAGCTCAACTTCCTAAGAAGGTGGCAATCATGCATATCCAGGCGCACCAGAAAGCGAGCTCGGAATTGGAAAAAAGGAAATGAGCTGGTGGACAGGGAGGCAAAACTGGTGCCTAAGCAAAAGGTAAAAGTGGAAAGTGCCCTAGTCCCCGACGGGCAGGTTATTTCAGAAGGTAAGCCAGAATATACTAAGGAAGACCAGAAACTTAGTATAGATTTAGAGGAATCATATCATGAGGAAGGGTGGGCTCACGCCCCACAAGAGAAAACTTATTGTTACCTCCTATTTAGTTTGCCCTTTAGTAGCAGAAACATTATACGAACATTTGATCAAAAATAGTAACTACAAATTGGTACACTACTGTAAGACAGGTGACACAGCAACGCGCTCTTTGCCTCCAGACTAATCCTAAGAATATACCTAAGCTAGAAATGGGTCAAATTGGGAAAGGAAACGGACCTGGGCAATAATGGTAAATTGATTTTTCGGAACTCCCAAGAAAAGGGGGGTGCTGATATTGGTTGGTACTAACTGATACCTTTTCAGGTTGGCCAGAAGCACTCCCTACCAGAACAGCAAAAGCTCGGGAGGTAACTAAAACATGAGCACAAGAAACAATACCAAGGCTTGGTGTTCCAGCTGATATATCCTCTGATAAAGGGCCACATTTTAAATCAAAAATTGTACAGCAAATCAGTCAGCACTTGAGAATAGACTGGCAACTACATACACCTTATCATTCTTCCTCCAGTGGCCAGGTAGAAAGAAAAAAAAAAAGATGAAGTGAGTCATCTAATTGAACAACAAATTGTAAATCTGGGGCAGGAGGCAAATTTGGCTTGGTCTCAATCTTCACCTTTGTCCCTCTTGCATATGAACAAGGCCAAGGGCAAAGAAGGGTTAAATCCTTTTGAAATCCTGGATGGGAGACCCTATAGTGTACAGAAGGGGATGTCTGCACAAGAAGGGGATGAAATTATGACTTTTTATATGGTTATATTGCGTAAACAACTTAACAAAATTGGGAAGAGTGTTTGGAACTTGGAGTAGGGGTCTGGATGGGCCAGTACATAACATCCAATTGGGCGATTATGTGTCTGTGAAGTCTCTTGCAGAAAAGGACTTTGGAATCACAACAGGAAGCCCATTTCAAGTCCTCCTGGCATCCTTCACTGCTACCAAGATTAAAGAACGGAATGCCCGAATCCATCATTCTAGAGTGAAGAAAGTCTGCAAAGCACCACGAAGGGTAACCCAGGCGCAACCTGGAAAATGCCGTTTCTTACGGTCATAACCCTAGCACACGGATGGGACGAAAATTGCCATGAGCAAGATCTGAATAAAACCATGGGGGAACGCTTTAAATTGGTGCTTTGGAATCAAAACCATCAGAGTGTATATATTACATTGCCCACTTCCGCAGAAGAAAGCTTTACATTTGTAGTAATTAACCAAAACCTTTCTGAAATTCTATCAAAGAAATTAGGTTATGTCCACCCTGACATGTTTTGGTCCTTCTGGACCTTCTGGGTAACCTTTTGGTCCCTTTGGTCCTTCTGGGTGACCAACCCAAACGGCACTTCCTACCTCAGCAAGAAGAAACCCGAAAGAGAAGACAAATGCTACAGCTGCAGTGAGCGGGGTCACCACGCCAAAGAACGCAAGCTCCCGTCGCAGCCCAGAAGATGCCATTCCTGCCGGAGCACCAGCCACATGGCTGTCAGCTGCCCCCAAAGAGCTCAGCAGCGCAGAAGACAAACACCAGGAGCCTGACTTTTGCATTAACATTAAAAATCTGTTGAAGGATAGAGATGGGTTTTCTCAGGTAGAAGTAGCCTTCTTACCTGCGGCCAGAGAAAACATAGACAATCATCACATTAGTAAAAGAATTTACTAACCTCTTAGCAAAGGGGGGAATGATACAGGGAACTGACAATTAACTAATTAACACTTGACACTTAAGGAACTAACCCTACCCCACATCACTAAAGACACTTAGAGAGCTAACCCTTTAACCCACATCACTATTGCCTAGCCTTGCTTAACTCTGTGTAACTTATTGTACGAAAAACAGGACTTCACTGACGCCTTGCAAAGATCACAATCCTCGGGTGCATCCTTGGGTGAACTAGATTACAGAAACTTGGACACAGTTTTAACCAACTCAGCAGTCTGAGACCCAACCAACTCATCACACTGGACCAAAGGTGATCGGGTACAGAGAAGAGGACCCGGGGTCACGATCACTGCGCAGCTGCAACCAGGAGGAGCCGGAGACTCTGGAAATGGTCTCTTGAACTCATTGCAATAAGAACCGCCTTCTCGGGGACAGGTTATGAATATGTACAGGTGTTCCTAAAACTTCCGTGAATATGTAACGCTTTACTGCATTTAACCAAGCTCACAGCTACTGTAATTTTACACACGTATTAGGTGAAATGATTCCCCGTGTGTCCGGCATCGTACCTAAATACATACCTTCCTTATAACCTCAAGGGTTGTAAGGTCATTCCACGCCTCACCAACAGCAACAACAGAATCAACGTAAAGTCTGTGCAGCCATAAGGACACCAGGGAAGTATAGAAGAAGTTCCACGTATCCATTGAGACATCTAGATCTGGAATAAATAACAGATTTAGCGAAAGCAGATTCCTACAGGATGAATTCAGTGTAAGCACACAAGAAAAATAATCATACAGGTTCTGTTCTAAGGAAAGGCAGAAAATACTTTTGTGCTGTGCAAGTGCCTGAAAGTAAAGAGTCCTTGCAAAACGTTCGCTGGCCTTAGTTTTGCGCGGACCTGACACAGGCAGATCTCTGGAGCTAAAAAGCTCCATGTCAGGGGAGAAATCACTGCCACAGAGGCTGCTGCCGAACACAGCCCTTGCTTGTGTACATGAGACACCACACTGGTTACAACAACAGCTTCGACCCAGACTTTCAAGGCCAGACTAAAACCTGGAAACCTTCAAAGTACTTTTTCAGAATTCTATCATGTGGGTGACGGTTGGTTCAGAACAACCCACACTGTTCTGAACCAACTTAAAAATTCAGGGTACATAACGCTGCAGCCAGGAGTGCACCTGTGCAGTCACCGACACTACCTAGCTCAGAAAAAAAAAAAGCATTTAAGAGTTTAAATAAGGTTTGTTTGCAACACTGATGGACTGAGGAACGCAGATGACAGCCTCCTGCTGTTATCCACAGTCCTCTTGGATCTTGTTTCTGCAGACGTGAGACGAGCTCAGAAACCGAGCATTTCCAAGAGGCTGGAAGCTTTGCTAACTTATTTTTCCCCTGGGCTGTTACTAATGCTAAAAAAGCTTCTTTCCCCCTCACCCCTCCACAATTAATACTGAACCCCAAAAAAGAAAAGAGCCGAGGGGCTCCCAGGCCCGTTCAGCAGCTCATCCTGTGCCTCCAGCACGACTGGTTTATGTGGGCAGCCCACAGGGGTGGGTTTTACCCCTCCAGGGGGCTCCAGAAACCTGCAGCAGCCCAAGTACCCCACACCCTGTGCCCACCCCAGCACGCGCCATCCTGCACCCCCAGCCCATCCCTCCCGTGTTCACCCACCCCTCTAACCCCCCATACAAACCCCTCACACTGACCCCCACATCCCACACCCCAGTAACTGCCTCAGAACCACCCCCCCCAGTTATTACCCCTTCACATACCCCCAGATATCACCCCCCCACACACACACACACACACATTTTCCCGCCCCGTGGTTATTACCCTTCCCCCCTCACACACACACACTCCCAGTTATTACCCCCACACACACACACTCTCCCCACCTCAACATCATTACACCCCCAGTTATCACCCCCCACCCTACAGCTATCACCCACCCCCCCATGGCTATTATTCACACACACAGTTATTGCCCCCTCCATAGTTATTACCCACACCCACCCCTCACAGCCCCCCCAGTTATTACCCCCACACACTTCTCCCCTCCCCACAATTATTGCCCCCAAGGGTTATTACTCTTCCCTCCCTCACACCCCCCGCCCCCCCAGCCCAGTTATTACCTTCACACACAGTTATTACCCCACACACACCCCTCCGGGGTTATCACTCACCCCGCCGCTATCAACCCCCCACACCCACCCTCCTCTCATGGTCATTACTCCGCCCCTCACACACACCCCTTCCCCCGCCCCGTTATTACCACTGGCCCTCAGAGTTATTTAGCCCAAACCCTACGGTCACCCCCCACAGTCCTCACAGGTTCACGTCCCTCACGGTTATTCCTCCCCCCATACACCGCAAGCTCCCCAGACCCCCGCCCCTTCCGGCCACCGTTTCCCGCCGGACGGTTCTTGCTGGCGCTCCTGGGGGCGGCGGCCACCAATGGGAAGGCAGCGTGAGGCGGCCCCTCGGCCGTGGCGCAGCGGCGGCCGCCGCCGTGTCCGTCTTCACCCCCACCAACCAGGGGGAAAGCGCCGGGAAGCGCTTCGGGATCGCCTGTTACCGCAACAAGGCCATGGGATGGCGCAGCGGAGCGTGAGTGCCGGCCCGGGGCCTGCCCGAGGGCGGGAGGGAGGCCGGCCGGCCGACCCGTGTGGGGCGCAGGCCCGTGTGGGGCGCAGGCCCGTGTGGGGCCCGGCTGGGGGGGGCTTGTGTGGACCTCCCTTGGACACTCTGAAGAGCAGAGGGGCCCTGCAGAGGGACCGGGACAAATTGCAGAGCTGGGCAATCACCAAGCACATGAAGTTCAACAAGAGCAAGTGCCGGATCCTGCACCTGAGCCAACCCCGGCTGTACAGACAGACTGGGGGACAAGGTGCTGGAGAGCAGCTCCATGGAGAGGGATCGGGGGTTCTGGTGGACGGCAAGTTGAACGTGAGCCACCGGTGTCCCTGGAGCCAAGAGGGCCCCGTGTCCTGGTGCACCCAGCACAGCACGGCCAGGCGGGCAGGGGGTGATTGTCCCGCTCTACTCTGCGCTGGGGCGGCCTCACCTGGAGCATCCACTGTGTGCAAGGCTGGGGACAAAGGAGACAAAGCTACTGCAGCGTGTCCAGAGGAGGCTGCGAAGCTGGTGAAGGTTTGGAGGGGAAGCCGGATGAGCAGCGGCTGAAGTCCCTGGGTTTGTTCAGCTGGAGCAGAGCAGACTGAGGGCAGAGCTCATGGGCTGCAGGTTCCTCAGCAGGAGCAGGAGGGGCAGGGCTGAGCTCTTCTCTGTGACAGTGACAGAGCCCGGGGAATGGCAGAAGATGTGCCAGGGAGGGTCAGTGGGACATGAGGAAAAGGTTCTTCACCCAGACGTGCTGGACACTGAACAGGCTCCCAGGGATGTGTCACGGCCCCAAGCCTGGCAGTGTTCAAGGAGAGACTGGACAATGTCCTCAGGCACACGAGGTGACCTGTGGGGTTTCCTGTGCAGGGACGGGAGTTGGACTCCGTGATCCTGGTGGCATTGGGGGAGCTGGGAAGGCCCCTTTCAAGCCAAACTATTCTGTGATCCGTGTAGGTGCCTTCCAAGTCAGCACATTCTGTGATTCTATGACCCAGTTTTGTGGGGCAGCCCCGTGTGGGCACCCAGCTGTGGCAGGGGAGAGGCCCAGGTGGGGCCTGGCTGTGGAGCCGGGGAGCTTTTGTGGTACGCGGCTCTCCAGCCCAGGAAGGTGGTGGGATCTGTGTGAATCCGGGTACGCGGAGCGCCCTTGGGCACAGGGCAGTGCCCTGCGCTTTCCTGGGGAGTTACATCTCAGGAGTAGAAGTTTCCAGGCTCGTTGGCAGCACAGGTTGTTCCTCCTTGCTAAAAACTCATGTTCTTTTTTATATTGTTGACTTCACAAATTTTCTAACCGTGCCCTAATCTCTAGGGAGAAAGATTTTGATGAGGTCCTGCAGACACACAGAGTGTTTGTCAACATTTTCAAAGGCCAGGTGGCAAAGAAAGATGATCTTGTTAAAGCATTTGTGACGGATGACCAAACAGAAATCTGTAAGATGGTAGGTTTCAACCACTTCGCGGTTAGCAGCTTTATAAAAGCTTGGAGAAGACTTTCCCCTCCAGGGCTGGTGACTCCAGCACTGCCCTGGGCAGCCTGTTCCAATGCCCCACAGCCCTTTGGGGAAGAAATTGTTCCAAGATCCAACCTCAGCCTCCCCTGGGGCAACTTGAGGCCGTTTCCTCTGCTCCAGGCACTTGTTCCTGGGGAGCAGAGCCCGACCCCCCCTGGCTCCAAGCTCCTTTCAGGCAGTTCAGAGATCAGAAGGTCTCCCCTCAGCTCCTGTTCTCCAGCTGAACCCCCCCAGGTCCCTCAGCTGCTCCCATCACACTTGTGCTCCAAGTCTTGAATATTTTATATGTATTTAGCTGAAAAGAGTTCTGAATACTCTGTAGAATATACAGCTTTTATACACTGATGTCTGTGGACACAGAAAAAAAAAGAATTACCAGTGCTGAAGAGTTTCTCACCTAAGGTATATTTTTAAGGCTGCAGGGGATGCAAAGGGGACAGTTGCTCACTTGGGGAAGTCCAATGAAATGTTAAGAACAGATCTAATTTCTTAGTCCTTCTTGGTAGGATATGAACTGTGGGCTTGTTGTGAATTCAAGGAAATCTGTGCATCTTTTTTTGTAGTTTTTCTGTGGTGAGTTTTTTCTTTGAAATCTCTCCGTGCTGTCTGTCATAATGACATACATTATTAATACTGTTATTTTTTTATCCACTTCACATCTGACCAAACCATTCAAGCAATTGTTAAATTTAACAGAGTTACTAGATTTTTCACTCTGTAGTCAAACCCATGACATTTATTAACTGGGTTTTTTTAGTTATTTACTGTCCAGATTTTAACAGAAGGAGAGCTGCAGGTATCGGACAAAGAACGGCACACGCAGCTGGAGTAGATGTTTAGAGACATCGCGACCATTGTCGCTGACAAATGCGTGAATCCCAAAACAAAGAGGCCGTACACAGTGATCGTCATAGAAAGAGCCGTGAAGGACATTCACTACTCCGTCAAACCAAACAAGAGCACGAAGCAGCAGGTCTGTTTTCTTGCAAAATCGGTTTCAGGTCAGAGGTGGTGGCTTCAAGTGTAATTTCTCTGTTTGCAGCCACAGAGGGATCAGCAAAGCCCTGGGGGCTGAATTCTGCAGAGTGATTCTTCATCCAGCCGGTGGTTGAATGCTGGATGCAAACAGCTGCTGAAACTCGTGCAGTTTGTTTTCTAACAATTCAGGGAAGGGAGAAAGAAAGAAAGAAACTAATTAAAGCAGCAACAGTGATACGCCTGGAACAGAAAGAAAAGTTTTGTCCTTTAGTTTGATTGAGGTAATAAATCGGGCCTTGCATCTGAGCCACATGTTGGTTTGTAGTATAAGTGCTATTTAAGATTTCAGACGGGTTTTTTAAGCGTTGGAGGGATCACGAATAACAAGAACTCTGCCTTTCCTTGTTAATCTACCAAAGCAGCGTTCGAGCAAACTCCCTGCAGCGCTGACAAAAGTGTCAGAAGCTGATGCGAAGGATTTGAGGTTTTGGTCTGTGTGATGGTTTTCAAGCAGGTGTGTAAATGCTCTTTGTTTTTAACACCTTTGTAGGCACTGGAAGTGATCAGACCGTTAAAGGAGACCATGCAAATCAAACGTGCTCACATGAGGCTGCGATTTATTCTTCCAGCAAGGGAGGGGAAGAAACTGAAAGAGAAGCTCAAGGTGCTGATTAAAGTGATTGAGAATGAAGATTTCCACCAACAGTTAGAAATTGTAAGCGATAAAGCCTGGCAACTGTGTGGGGGTGTTATTTTTCTCTGCTAAAGTGGCTGAAGCATTTCAAAGGGTTTCCCCAGCTGTGCTTGGCAGAGAGCTAAAGCCAGATGCCTTTCTCTGATGTCTGCATCACCCAAGACACTTCACTTTTGGTTTTCCACCAAGCTGAGTGGTGCAGTCGATGCACTGGAGGGAAGGGGTGACATCCAGAGGGACCTGGACAGGCTGGGGGGTCCATGTGAATCTTGTGAAATTCATCCAGGCCAAGTGCGAGGTCCTGCACCTGGGTCAGGGCAATACCCAGTACCAGCACAGACTGGGGGAGGGAGGGAGGGTCAGACGGATGGGCAGCAACCCTGTGGAGAAGGGCTGGTGGGTAACAAAAGGGCCATAAGCTGGCAGTGTGCTCTTGCAGCCCAGAAAGCCAAGTGTGTCCTGGGCCACATCACCAGCAGGTGGAGGGAGGGGATGCTTCCCCCTCTGCTCTGCTCTCCTGGGGCCCCCCAGAGAACTGAGTCCAGCTCTGGGGTCCCCAGCGCAAGACAGACATGGACCCCAGGGGGTCTGTCCCTCTGTCACCAGTGCTGCCTCAGGCCCTCCAGCATTTTAGAACGATGCTAAAACCCAACCTGTGGCTGGCAATGCCAACGCAGGCGATGTGATGGTGAGTTTTGACCCACACATATATTAACCCTCCTAAAACCAACCTGGAAATGGCAGATGTTTGTGCCTCCTTGTGTGGAAGCAGCTCTGGCTGCCTCGTCCCACATCCCACCCTTGCAGCTCCAGGACAGACCCCACACTGGTGGCCCTGCCTGCATCTCCCGTCCCAGAACAGCCAAAGGAGCTGCTTGTTTTGGCCTCCAGCTGGCTGATTTAGCCTGGTTCCCTTTCTCCATGAGCGATAAAACCCGGTGCTGAGGCTCCGGTGTCAGTCCCAGCCTGTGCCTATCCTTCGTTGTGTGTCATTTCATGTGATTTTGATCACATCCTTGAAAACAAAAACAAACCTCCAACGCACTCAACCTCAGCCCTCCCAGGGCAGAGATATTTCCGCGTGGTGAACGCTCCCGTGCAAATTCTCCCATGTCCTATTTTAGGTTTCTCACCGGCAGCGGCTGCAGACAACTGCGCTGGAGCTCCTGTCAAGCCTTTGGCAGTGGTTGTTGTGGAAGGAATAAGGGTCTCTCAGGGCAGAAGAGGAAATCTCTCCTTTCCTTCCCTGGGCTGTGTCACCCCCCCCCACCTGCCACCTAATGAAACCCCAATGGCATCAGCCCTTTCCCTCCCCTGCATTTCTTAATTTATTCCTTACATTATTAATTTTCCTATATTGGAGGGCACCGTGCAACCTTTCTTTTTCCAGTGTTTGGGAATGTGTGTGCTCCCCTGCGCACTGGTGGCGTCACCATCATTGGAGGGGTTGGACAGATGCAGAGATGAGGTTCTCAGGGACATGGGTTAGTGCTAGGGGTGGGTTATGGTTGGATTCCATGATCTTGAGGGTCTCTTCCAGCCAAAATAATTCAATGATTTTATGACCTCCATCTTGGGGACGCCCCGACATGGGCTCTACTGCCCCATGGCCCCCATGGGGTGGGGACAGTGCCCTACTGTGCCCCATGCAGCTCCCCTGCCCAGTGCAGGCAGGCTGTCCCAGGCAGGGCTGTCCTGTGTGGCCCAGGGGTCACTTTGGCAGAGGGATGCTCCTGACCCTGCCACTGCCTTCCTGGTTGGTTGTATTTTGGTGTTTTCTTACTCTAGAAACCCAGGCATTGCCTCTGGTGTCTTCCCACTCGCTCCTGTACCTTTTTGCCACTTGTCACATCCATTTCCACGGGCGCCTCTCCCGGGCCAGGCTAAGACAGCGGCAGTCAGTCCGATTGCACCCAGTGTTGTCTCCCGGGCAGGAGCTCGCTGGTGGGGTGACGTCTTCTCCTCGCCTCACAGACATGGTGAGGAGTTGGGATGCGGTGTCTGAACACATTCAGGGAATGCTCATGATAAAGCAGTTGGCCTTTATCTTCTGCTCACAACTTAACAGTTTCAGGAGACCTGAAATTCCTGTGTTGCTGCATGTCGTTGCTCTTCCCCTCCTTTCAAGGCAGCTAAAGCATCTCAGTGTTCCCTTGCATCTGGCAAACAGGCCACAGACCGGATTCTCCAAAAACTGAGATGGAAAAATGGAGTCCAGCTTTGTCAGAGAGAAGTCTTCAACACGTTTTGTGGCTTCTCTGTTGGCCAGAGTGCAAAGACCAGACCAAGACCCTGAAACAACTGGCACCAGGGGAGGTTTTAGGTGGGATATAGGGGACAATTTCTTCCTGAAAAGGGCTGTCGGGCATTGGAACAGGCTGCCCATGGCAGTGGTGGAGTCACCATCCCTGTGTGTCCCTTGGGACAGCCATGTCATAGAATCACAGACTCATTTTGGTTGGGAAAGACCCTCAAGATCATTGAGTCCAACCGTTAACCCAGCCCTGGCACTAACCCACGTCCCTGAGAACCTCATCTCCGTCTGTCCAACCCTCCAGGGATGGTGACCCCACCACTGCCCTGGGCAGCCTGTTCCAATGCCTGACAGCCCTTTGGGGAAGAAATTGTTCCCCAGATCCAACCTCAACTTCCCCCGGCGCAACTTGAGGCCATTTCTGTTTGTCTTATCGCTTGTTACGCTTAGGGTGGTGAGAGCCTGGCCCAGGTTGGCCAGAGAGGTGGTGGATGCCCCGTCCCTGGAGACATCCCAGGCCAGGCTGGACGGGGCTCTGAGCAACCTCAGCTGGTGACGATGTCCCTACTCATGGCAGGGGGTGTGGTGGGTTGCAACTTGGGCAGCTTTTGCAACGGATTTGTGGTGTCTCTGCACCCCTGTGCAGTTGTATGGATGTGACTGTGCTTGGCTGCAGGATGCTGGAGGAGGAGCTGAGGGCAAAACGGCAGTCCGAAGAGGCCCGGCGAGACCGGTCGCGAGCCCAGCTGCTGAAGAACGAGGAGCTTCTCCTTGAATTTGAAAACAGAATCGACCGCCTCCTCTTCCATCTGCATGGCATCACCGTGCCTGGCCAGGTATTCACCCCAAGTGGCTCATTTTGCCCACCAAGGTGGTTCTCTCCGTCTCCAGGATGACTCTCTCCTGTCCCGGGGGGTGGAGGAGAAGCTCCAGTACCTGGGCCAGAAGCTGCAGTACCTGGCACAGCGGGCGGCCCACCTGCCCCCTGAGTGCAAGATCCTGGATAAGAGCAACGAGATACGTGGGATGTCCATCCCTGCTGGGGTCTTCGGGGACCCGCAGCAGGCTCCTCCTGATGGCCCATCCCAAGTGTCCCCCAGGGGGACATCAAGGGCATCCCTTGGGTTGTAACACCCACCTCCCCTTCAGCAATTAACCCAGAGTGTCTTTCACAGATTTTTGTGAAGGCCAGGGATTTTCTGGAGAAAAAAATGTCGAGTGATCCTCAGAACGTGGTGGTTTCCTTTGAGGAGAGAGACAGCAGCGATGACGGTAGGAGAGCTTAGCGGGGACGTGTCCCACGGCGACTGTCCCTGCCCCTGCCTGTTGGGATTTGTGACCATCCTCGCCTGTCTCTCCCTGTCCCAGCAGAGCCCAGCCCATGAGTTCTCTCCAGACCTTGGGGCTGTCTCCAAGGCTTTGAGCATGGGTGGTGCTTTTAGGTGGGGATGTGGGAGCATGAAGGCAGCTGGCGGGGTGGTGAGCATCGAACCACAGAAGGAACAAGAAAAGATGCTGTGGGGCAAGGAGGGAGAGCCTTGTCTTCGAAATCACCTGGTTGTGAAGAACAACCAGTGCTGGGGTCTGTCTGTGGCCTCTTCCCATTGGATACTCTTGGAGGAGCCACTGAGTTTCTGAGCTTGCCACCTGTTTTGAATGAAGCTGGAGCTGCATCCAGCACCGCGTGGCTCCAGACCTTTCTGGGAAGCCCCAGCAGCTGGGGATGGGCCACAGCAGCGGCACTGCCAGGCCCTGCAGGTCAGCCTGGGATGCTGGGCAGGAAGAGCCAGGGCTTGGCAGGAAAGCTCCCTGTGATGTCACCAGCCCTCCAAAACGTGCTGGCTCTCCCTGGTGACATGGGCACAGCAGAAGTGGCCCTGCAGACCCTCCCCAGCCCGTTTCTCTCTGTTCCCTCCTCCAGAATCCTCTAAATCTGATGACGAAGATGACGAGCACGTCCCCACCCGGGAAGACATCAAGAGGGAGGGGCAGCTGCTGATCCAAAGCAAGAAGAAAGCCAGCGTGTCACGGAATGCACCCCGAGATTAGTTTAAGGGACAAGAGGGTCCAAAACAACTTTTATTAAACCGGTGAGAAACAGGGTTTTAGAACTCCAAAAGTGACTTAAATATAGGTTCGGGTATCAGTTGAGGAAAATTATGAAGGGGCAGCAACTAGTACAACAGGAGGTCCACAGTGTGCATGCACGTGGCTTCACCCAAAACAATGCCGGAACCGCCCCTGAGGCCCAGAGGAGTACACGCTTGCCTGAACACGGTGCGGGATTATTCTTAAAGGGATATAGGTACTCGTAGTGAGTACGGAAAGTGTACGCTCGCGATTCCGCGAGGGTAAATTTATAATACACTCGCAATCCTGCGAGGGTTAATTTACTTACACGTGCAAATGTGCACGGAATACTACACGTGCTTATATGGAAGCACGGGAGGAAAATACACTCGCGATTATGCGAGGAAATAATTTTATACGTGTGCCAATGTGCACAGAAGGTTACTCGTGCATATGTGCACGGAAAGTATAAATACACTCGCGCTTATGCAAGCAAATAATTTTATACATGCTTATATTAAGCACGGGAAGTTACAGGTGCAAATGTGCACGGAAAGTATAAATATACTCGCAATCCTGCGAGCCGTTTTACTCACACCCGTGGCGGCAAGGCAAGCGGAGTCTCCATCCCGGGGAGGAGGGCTCTCGGCGGCAGCATCTCGCTCGTGCTCCGAGAGACCCGCGACAATGGGCGGAGTCTCGACGAGAGTCCCGTTTTTTATAGGCTGATCAGACCTGACTCTAGGCATTCTAGAAGCTTCTCTGCACCCCCACACCGGTTGTGGGGTGCCCCTGAAGCCTCCAAACATCCCCCACACTGGCCGCGGGCACCCAGCGGCTCACTGGCGCCTCGGCACTCCCGTCTCCTAATGACCCTGAGCCCTTCTCTCTGTCAGCCTCTTCCCGAATGTTCTGCAGGGTACGCTAAATTAGGCTTTTACACATATCTGTGGAACAGTTTTTTTCTACAAAGACTACATACAGGTTGCATTGTTTAATGGCAGCATGTACTAATATTATATGCTCAGGTTTCACAGCCACTGATAACATATCCATTTAGACCAGTTTGATTAACAAATATATCGTTAAGTCTATTACAGTCTCTAACCCCAGGAAAAATACACCCACGTGTTTAGTGAGAAATTATATTACGGATATACGCTTGCCTGAATCTGGCAAGGAATTATTCAAGAAAATCCACGGGTTTATAATGAGGAAAACACCTGCCCAAGCGGCGAGGAATTGTTTAATACACTCGCTGATCTGGTGAGGAAATAGCTCAGTTCTACCTAGTAAGTTATCGCTCACCCCAGCGAGGCGACGAGGCTGACCCAATCCCGGGAGGCTACTTTAGGTGGCGATCCTGCCTAAGGGGAGGCTTCAGGCAGACAGACCCGCAGCTCCGAGAAGACCACAAACGGCCATTCAACGGGACCCCGTTTATATCCGTGTCAGATCTGACTGTGGGCGGTCTAGAAGCTTCACGTCTTCTCTGCACGCCCCTACTGTGGCAGGGCAGCCGCGCTCCCCGCTGCAGACACGTTGGGTGAGAGAGGCAGGAAGAAGCGGGGAAGGGTAGAAGGAAGCCCATCGGCGCTTGCAGCCCTGTGTCCCCATGTGGGGACATGGCAGGGGCGGCCTGGGGAAACCCCTCCCACTCAGGAGACAGTGGGGTGGGGGCAGCTCCCAGAAACCCCTGCCCACTGCAGAGCCCCTGGCAGGGCCTGGGGGGCAGGTGTGTGCAGCCCCTCTGTGACACGGTCCGAGGTCACAGTGGGACAGCCAGACGTCACAGTGGTGACAGTCCCCCTTTCCCTGTCGTGACCAGCATCTGCCCCACTCACCCCGGTGAGGCCGAGTCGACTCCAAGTGCTGAGAGCTGCTCTCGCCACCGCTCTGCTCTGGAGTAGCTGCTCTGCAGTGAGGAGGAGAAGGTGGAGAGAGGGAGCACGACAGCACCAAGGAGTGTGAAAGGTGGAGAAGGAGAAGGAGGAGGAGGAGGAAGAGGAGAAGGAGGAGGAGGAGGAGAAGAGAAAAAGAAGGAGGAGGAGGAGGAGAAGAGAAAAAGAAGGAGGAGAAGGAGGAGAAGAAGGAGAAGAAGGAGGAGGACAAGGAGGAGGACAAGGAGAAGCAGTAAAGCCATTGTCCAGCCACTTGCTGCTGTTGTTGACTTGAAGCAGCAGTGGAACTAAGATGGCAAGACAGCTCTTCTTGCAGCCTCACCTGAGCCCAACTATTGAGAAGCTCGAGCGTTATGGTAAGGCCTTCAGGCCCAATTTCACATGTGTGTCTGGGTCAAGGACATCTCTGAAATCAGGATGGAAACCCGAGGACTGTGGGGGGTGGTTGCTCAGGAGTGGTGACTGCAAGGAGGGACCTGCTTGACCATCCCAAAGGGCTGAGGGGCTGATGTGGCAGCCAGGGCTCCTGGTTCCCTTCCTGACGTGGCCCCTGCCTTCCTGGGGCAGCCCAGGCAGAAACCCCTGACCCCAAAGGGCTGCCCTTGCCTGGCGCTGGGCATTACCCACGCTGAGCTCATGTCTGAATGGAAGAGCTGAAGGTGCTCGTGGGCCACGTGGGCTCTGTGTGTTCAGAGATGTGACCCGGCAAAACTGGCCCCTGCTGGGGAGACACCAGGGCCTGCCCTGAGCCTCCGAGAGCCGCGTGGAGCACAGCCCCGTGCCCCCGCGGGCATGGCAAAGCACTGCCGGCTTCCCGTGGGAGTGGGTCACACCCTGGAGAGCTGCACCTGCAAGGAAAGGAGCCCCTTGGAGGCAGCATGAGGTGTCCTTTGGTTCTTGCCGGGCTGGAGAGAGACCACCTGAAATGCCTGAGTGAAAGATGCATCGCTCCTTGGACAGGAGTGGGCCGAATGGTCTTGAGCTTGCTGCCTCAGAGCATGACAGGTCTTTCCCTTGTTTTTCCAGAGTTCGCTAAGATTTGGGCCAGCACATCGTATCACCTCAGCCTGCAGCTGGCTCTCCACCAGGTGGGCCTTACCTCCTTCTCCCCTCACACCCTGATGAACGCTGATCAAGTCCTGACAGCCCTTTGCCATGGGGTGCAGCTGTTCTTCCCCTGCGTTGAAAGCAGGAGCAACGCCCCAGCACGACACTGCAATGCACACAGTGACATGGACACCTTCTCTGTCCATTCAGATGTACAAGAAGGTCCCCCCGTCAGAGTTGCATGTGAAAACCTGGAAGCCTGGGACACATCTGGATTTATTCCAAGTGTGGGAACCCCCTGCCTTCTATCTGATTGAGCCAGAGGGTGTTTGTCAGCTTTCCCTCACCTATTTGGTTCTTCGTAGCTGAAGGGGGGTGAGAGGGAAAAGCGCAGCCCCTGTTTGTGTTCTCCCAAGGAGCCCATCTTGCTCCTTTGTGCCTCAGGCCAGGGCAGGGCACTAAACACCATCAGCCTCCTCTGACAAGTCACCCGTCTGCCCCTCCAAGACTTCTTCCCATCCGCCATCTCCTCTGTTCCAGGCTGTCCGCATTCCCGGAATCGGGACTTTTGCGGTTGTCAGAAAGCGAGTAGCCCTCAGCGAGCAGGATCTGGTGATCGTGGAGAGACCCGTGTTTCGACCTGACAAGGCTGTTGTGCAGGACTATGAGCTCCGCTATGGTTGCAAAGACTTCCCTGGTAAGCAGCGTGAAAGCGGCGCTGGCCCTTGAGCAGGGTGGGGAGGGGTGCTCTGCTCCCCAGAGGTGACTGAGGGGAGTACCAGCCACCCACCGCGGTCCTGCCAAGAGCTTCACTCGACAAAACCAGCCGGCTGTGAAAGGACCCTGCCTAGCTGTTTGTTTTAAAGAATCACCAGAGGACAATACAGCTAAGAGCGCACTCTCTTTGTCCTGCTTCAACAACAGGTTCCCT
This sequence comes from Patagioenas fasciata, assembly GCF_037038585.1. Classification (NCBI taxonomy): domain Eukaryota; kingdom Metazoa; phylum Chordata; class Aves; order Columbiformes; family Columbidae; genus Patagioenas; species Patagioenas fasciata. The sequence goes on from NC_092538.1 coordinate 13,547,573, forward strand.
CACAGCTTCCTTGGTGTGGTGTCTTCTGGTTCTGTGATGCTTCAACTCTTGCTCCCCCTTTCCGCTGCACTAGACCTCCTCCAGGCAAATGCCAGGGCTCTTCCCAGCTCCCTCAGCCTCCTTGCACAGGGGAAAAGCAGGGGAAACCCAGGGGGGTAAGACGGTTCCTTCCAAAAGCCAGTGACGGCGACACCTGCGCCTTCTAGTCACTACTGCCTTTGGGGCAGCTGTTGTGGGACCCTGGGGAGCACCCAGAGCTTGGGGCTGTGTTTGGGGTGCGTTTCTCTCTAAAGACAAAGACAGCACCGAGTGTGGGCTGGCACCCTCCAGCTTGCCCTGGGACCTGGTGCCTATCTCCCCACTTTGTCCCGCAGTCACTCTTCTTCCCACCAAGTGCCTAAGACTCTTTGTTTCCCTTTCTGTATCAGAGAAGCCACAGCTGTCTGCTCCGCACCTCACTGTCCACTTTAAGAGGAAGGGACAAGCCGAGCGTCTCCTCAGAGGCGCTGGCCCAGCCAGGCAGCCCAGTACCAAAGTGTTGCCTGAGGGCCTGGAGGCTGCAGACCTTTGATTGTAGCCTGCCCAGCAGGTCTGCAAGCTCATGTGTTCCTCTTCTCTTGTCTTTCAGGCCATCAAGATTTCGAACAACTGCCGTATGCTGAGATAGCCTCAGAGAACGCTGTCTCTGAGGGCACCGTGCAGCTCTACATGGAAAGGACCACGCACCTTTTCCATGCCTACCTAGAGAACAGGAAGAACGTTGCCATCATCTGGAGGGACGTGGGCATGCTGATTGCCGAGGGAAAAGAGATAAAAAAGAGATTTTACTTACACTTTTTGGAAAGGCTGAATGGCACTGGCAAGATGCTGCAAGCTCTTCTCGAGGTAGGATTTTCACTTTCCCAGCCCCACTCCTGCTGCTTCTGAAATGCTTTCTGGGGGCTGCTTTCCCCTGGCCGACCATGCCTTGTTCAGTCACCTGGGCTCCTGGAGCTCTAGAGCACAGCAGGCTCTCTGCAGAGCACCTCCCTGGCGTGCAATGGCCTGGCTTTGCAAGAGCCACCCCCAGAGGAGCTGCACTTTGCGAGAAAAGGCCGGCGTTGATGGCGGGGAGCGCTGCGTGCCCCACTCTGGGGGCCGGGAGCAGAGGCACAGGCAGAGCAAGGCTTGCTGAGCCCAGAGCCCTTGGGCGGCTCTGGCTCTTTGCTGGCGCTGGGCTGAGGCGGAGCGAGCAGCCGGCCCTTCCCAGTGTCCGCTCCTCCCGTCATCCGTCTCTGTCCTCGTTGCAGATGCCGGAGATGAGGGACTCAGTCATCTCACGCCATGACACCGCTGCTTCCCAGACCTCCTCTGGACGTGTTATCGTCCTGCCATGGTATGTTTGACTTCACTTGGAGGAACGTGGGACAGTGGCACGGCTTATGCATCTGTCCTACTGTGGAGCTAGAGACGCATTTAGGCAACATTTCCCACTACGTTTCTCCTGCTCCTTTTCTTTCCTCTGTGGGAGAGACTGCTCTTAGGTCCGGAAACGTTAATCTGCAAGGCTCTACAGGAACTTGGAGGGCAAGATCAGAATTCAAAAGGGTGTTAGAAAATCAGAGCACTAGATAATATTCTGCTCTCCATGTGCACTGTGAGCAGGATCATTTCCCCAGAAGCAGCAAGGGGGTTTTGTGGGAGGACGGCCATTCTCACGGGAAGGATGGAAAAAAGCGGGCACAGGCTGACGGGGTCTCACCTAGCCCTCCCGGCACTGGAGTTTCTACTGCAGCCCTCCGGGTTGGGCTGCCTTGGGAAACAATGTGGTGTCCTTTCTTCAGCCTGGTACCTTCTTGCTCTTCAGGTGCCAACTTGAGACCGTGCCTAAGATGCCAACGCTGATAGACCTGACGGGACGTGTGCAGGGAAAAGGTGATGGCAGTGGAAAGAAAGGTCGGGGACCAGTGGGTTGCTGGCAGGGGGCTGCAGGGTTTCCTTCCACGGCACATGGAGGGGATCAGAACTGAGGTTACCCCAGGAGGCCTGGAAGAGGGAGAGGCTCCTCCTGTGACTCTCTGGACCCATCATGGTAATGCTCCGGTGCCCCATCATGGGACAAGGTCTCAGGACAGTCCTGCACCACAAAGGGCCTCTTGGACTGCTGAAGGACACCTTTCCAGTGGCCTCCACTCCCTGCTTGGGCTGCAAACAGTGCAAAGCTCTAAGCCTGCTTCTTTCCATCATGTGCTCAGATGTCTCAGAGGCAATGCCTGTGGTGTGAACCTGCTCCAGCAGCAAATGTGTGTACACAGGACCAATGCAGAAATCCCAGAGCTGGGTTCCCTTGAGCAAAATGATTCCCCTTCCCAGAATGACTCCCGGAGACCACCGGCTCTGCCAGGGAACCCCCTGTTTCAGCACAAGGATGAGAGAAAGCCATCCAGATAGTTTTCCCCAGGGAACCCCAGGGAATAATAGTGCACTGTAGGCACGAGGAGCTGGACCAGAAAAACAGTGTCAGAAAAGGCCTAAGACCTCCCAGGAAACATGGCTTTCCCCCAAAGGGATGAAAAGGACCACCTTCCCCAGTGTTACCACAGCCCTGAGCAGACCCGCACGTCACTCTCCTTGGAACTGGCACACAAGTGGCACCCGGTTCCCAGAACAACACCGAGATGCTGTTCTGAAGAACCGTCTCCTTTCCCCTTTCTAGAGGATGCTGCCGAGAAGCGCCTCCTCCGTCGAACCAGGCTTCCTCCAAATCGGTTACCTGCACTGACTGTGAAGCCGGAGCAGGGTCAGAAAGCTGAGGGGAGTGAGCCTCGCGCCAGGTGAGACACTCGCATAAATGGGTGAGCGTGACCCCCTGCTCCGGGCTCTGTGGGAGCGAGACGTTTCTCCTGGAAACACCCCAAGTGCGCTTTTCCCACGTCCCACTAACTCATGGTTTCTTGCTCATGGCAGTGTCTTGTAGCTTCTTGGCAGACTCTGCTGGCACCACTATTTCTTTCTTCCCTTCCGATGTGCAGAACTCTTGAGTAGCCAAGTGCAAAGGCTCGTTCCAGGAGCAGAAGGTCATTTTGGCTTTCCCTTCAGGTTGAAATGAGCCTGGCCTTTCTGTTTGCTGAGAACAGAGTTCTGCAGTTAGTTACTGCAGAGGATTGCCCTGAGCAACCAGGAGCCTCTTCTACGCTGACGCCTGTCTTACGGAGAGCCCAGTGGCAGGATGGCCCTTCTCGTGGGGTCGTGTCCTCCTCCCTTTGACACTGTGTCCCCAGCGCCCAACCTGCCCGTACAGGGCGTAGCGCTATCTCCGGGCACAGGACCCTGTTCCTCTGGTTGCTCCAGCAAGAGAGGGCCGAGACCTGGGCATCCTGAGTTGCAGGGGGGCTGTTGGGCCCATCCGAGGCTGACAGCTTGGGGTCTTCTCTGTGTCTGGGGACTTGATCACAAGGATGTGAGCAGAGCACGTTCTGCTGCAGAAGCAGGTGCGCCACCTGGAAGCACAGGATGCAGAACCAGCTCCTCCTGCGCTCCTGCCAACACGCCCTGTTGTGTCTTTGCAGGCAGCTACCGGTCATCCAGAGGAGCTGCTTGAAGGAAAAGGAGGAGAAAGGAAAGCTACCGCCTCTGCTTGCACCCAGAGAAGTGGACTTCATAGCCAGAGCCATTGAGAGGAGAGAAAAGGTACCCGACACCGGATGCTGCAGGAGCACATCCTACTGGACTGTAGAGCAGCGTTGCTCCACACGTGCCAGTGCTCACAAGATTCTTCACTGGGTGTTCACGGGACCACTGACCAGTTGCTTTGGTGTTTGCTTGAAGGGAGGCGGGTCACTGTCAGTTGAGAATATACTTGTCACTTCCAGTAGCCTGGAAACACCCCCAGAGCCCTCACTTGAGGCCGTTTCTGTCGGCCAGGTGACTGCAGGGCTTGTCTGGGCTCGCCAGCTGCCGGCTGGTTTGTAGCCCAGTGGTGGCTTATCTCCCTGGTCATTCCAGACGGGCTCCTCGGTGGAGCCTGCGGGAACCTGGGAGCAAACCAGCGTGGACAGCAAGGCAGAAGAGGAGGGAGGGAGGGAAGGAAGGAAGGAAGGAAGGAAGGAAGGAAGGAAGGAAGGAAGGAAGGAAGGAAGGAAGGAAGGAAGGAAGGAAGGAAGGAAGGAAGGGAGGAAGGAAGGAAGGGAGGAAGGAAGGAAGGAAGGAAGGGAGGGAGGAAGGGAGGAAGGAAGGAAGGGAGGGAGGAAGGGAGGAAGGAAGGAAGGGAGGGAGGAAGGAAGGAAAACAGCTCAGCCGTGGCAGGGAAGGCTAATGCTGCCTGCTATTGCATTTTGTTTGTCCCCCAGAATAAATGGGAGAAGAAGGAGGAGCAGCTTCCACCGTATATCCAGAAATACCTGGAAGAACAGGAAGAGAAGGAAACAGAGCTGGCAGAGGCCGAGGCAGAAGAGGAGATGCCCAATGTGGAAGGAAATGGAGAAAAGCCAAAGGAGATGCAGAGGAGCCAGGTACTTGGGATTCCTGCAGAAAAAGAGCACTTTCTCCCGTGGGGCGGCTGAGACTGCAAAGTACCCTGGTACCCAAGCCGTCATAGCAGCCTTGCTGCAGCAGAACCGGGCGGGTGATGCTGCCCTTCCTGAGCAAGAAGGGGGACACAGAGTTGCAGTGAAACCCTGGTGACACTCAGAGGTCACCCCAGGGCCTGCTGAGCTCCTTCTCCCGGCTCTCCCCGTCCCGTGTGGTCCATTCAGAAGTGTTCTGGGGTCTGCGTGCTGGGAAGCAGCACCCTCCGGGTGCAGGGCTGTTGTATGAGAGTCTCCTCCTGTGCAGGAATCCAGCTCCCCCGAGTGCTCCTCAGACAGCTCCTCGAGCAGCGTGGAGTCAGACGAGTCCAGCTGTGACCTGCTGGAGATGAACATGGAGGGCTGGGAAGAGGCCGGAGAAGAGCCCCCCAGCATCCCTGAGGACAACAGCGTCCCCCAGAAGCGGTACGAGTGTGCCCGCTCCAGCCGAGCCCCGGGGGCGGTGGGGCGTGAGCCGGTGGTGGTGGGTACGGGGAGCCAAACCCTGAGCCACGGGGCTGCACAGGACGCCCCGGGATTTCTGCAGCCACGGGAACGGGCTGGGTTAGACCCCACGGCAGGGGCCAAAGCAGGTGTGGGGCTGAGTGTGGGAAGAGGCAGGACGGTCCCAGCTGCAGAGTCAGGGAGACTTTGTCCTTGCTGTTGCAGGAGCCTTTCCCCACGGACAGACCGGGCCCTGCGGGAGGTGGTGACCTGCATCCTGGGGCAGGTGGCCCGCAAGAGAAGAGGGGAGAGGGATGAGCAGCTGGATCTGCAGGACAAGCTCCAGTGGTAAATCTCTCCGGACACGGGCAGTGCTTCCTCTCCCGCAGTCCCTTCCTCCTGCTCCCCGCAGCCCCGCGGGAGAGAGCCGCTTCTCCTGGCACCGGCCTCTCGGCAGAGCCGCTCCTGCGGCCGCGGCTGGCGCCCAGCTGGGAGCCCGGCTGGAGCGCTCTCCTGTGCTCACACCACCTCTTCCCGCTGTGTGTCTGCAGCGAGCTGGCAGTGCTGCGGTGGGAACGGTCGGGGAAAGAGGCAGGCAGCAGCCAACACCTGCGGGAAGCTGCACCCCAAGCTGCACCCCCTGCCAAGGCGGGGAAGAGGAGGGCAGGACCGGTACGTCCCCAAGGCTTGATGTGGTGGCGTTTGTAATGGCGACGGCGCAACGGTGCGGCCAGGCTGGTCTGGGACAGCAAGCAGCCGGGTTGCTTTCAGCCCCGCGCTCCCTTGGCTCAGGGGTCGTTGCAGAAAGGCTCTGCAGTCAGGACCGTGAGCAAAGCAGGGCTGATGGAGAGGCTGAAAAGAAGGGGCAGGAGGGAGGGGGAGCGCTGAAATCCCCCCAGCCCTTGCCAGGGACACTAACACTGCCTGCTGCTGCATTGCCGTGGTCCTGCAGGCGCAGCCCCGCGTGTGCACGGAGGAGGAAACACGCAAGCTCTGGGAGTCCTTGTGCAGCAAGATAGAGCAGAAGCGCAGCAGTGGCACCGCCAAAGGCCTGGAAAAAAGAGCCAGAGCAATGGGAGGCCCAGGTACCGCAGGCAGTGAAAAACAACTGGGGAAAGAGCATTCCCAGTTGAGTGTTTGCCTTTTGGAGTGCTCGCCTCTGAAAAAGGGGGTGTGGGCCAGCTTCAGGCCAGAGCTGGGCAAAGAGGGTGTTTTCCTGACAGCCCTGGGGGCACGGAGAGCAGCAGGGTGGGACTGCATCCCAGGGACCTGGACCTGCTCTCTCCAGACAGCAGCAGATCCCACCACATGTGTCCTGACCAGACTTGTTGCTCTGCACCTCTCTGTGCATACAAGACTACAGAGCTTTGTATTCAACTCCTCAGTTCTGGAGAACAGATCTACTCCACGTCGGCCAGTGCCAGGAGACCGTCTCAGGCGCTGAGGCTCGCGAGAGACACGTCCAGCAAGAGCCTCCTCCGGCGTGACGAGCGCCAGTGCCGGCCAGCCAGGCTGCTGACACCAGCTCTCCCTTCTGTTCAGTAAAGCCCCACCTGCAAACCGCTGGGTCTGACACTGTGGGTGTTTCCTTGGCGGCTGTGGAAGCTGCGCTGGGCAGTGGCGCAGGGAAAGGCCACTGCAGGGAAGAGGGCTGGAGCCTCAGCCTCAGCCCTGCTCCAAGGGCAGCCCTCCCCAAGGCTCTGCTGTACCGGCTCGGCTGCGGCCCTGCTCTTTGTGCCCCTGCACCCCGCGTCCCTGGCACGGAGCCTGCCGCAGCTGCACATCCCGGACAGGAGCGGGAGGAGAAGGAGGAGGAGGAGGAAGAGGAGGAGGAGGAAGAGCCTGGGCACCCTGGGGAGCCGAGCTGCAGGGGAAAGCATCCGGGGGCTCGCCCAGCCAGGGCACTGCGGGGCGCCCAGAGCTGTGCAGGAACCACCGTGTGCCACAGGGACAATGGCACCCCAGGCAGGAGCCGTGCCTGGGGAGAGGAAAGCCATGGCGGGCAGCTGGACTCTGCCAAAGCTCTGCTGGGGCTCCCGACCCTTTTGTTCCACAGCCCCTGGCAGGAAAGGCAGGCTGGAGCCGAGGTGGGATGGGGACACCTCCGAAAGCTCCTCTGCGGAGCCCTGGGTTGGCATAAAGCGTGTCACAGGGGCCTGAGAGCGGCTGTGTGGCAGGAGGGAAGGAAGTTCGAAACTGCTGGCTGTTGGGCACCCTCACCCTGCCCGTGCTCTGTGGGGACTCCACGCAGCGGGTGTCAGCGATGCTGGCAGAGCCCAGGCAGGCTTAACCGCGCTACGAGAGATCGGGCCCATTTGTCAGACCTCTGTGGGATATTTTTTCCTGAAAAGCCCTGATTTTTGGGCATCCTGACTTTGCCTCCATAGGAGTAATTCCTACTGCCATTTACACTCTAAACAGCTGTGCCTTTCTCATGGCACCACGCGTGAGGTTGGCCAACGGTCAACAAGAATGGCTTGCCTCTTCTTAGGTGAATCTAAGCAGCTAAGGAATATATGGATATATATATGTATATATGAAGACTTATGTAGATAGGTGCCATGCAAACACCTGCCCCTGAGTTACCTACCTGCTTCCCCTCCTGCTCTAGTAGGCAGAAACGGGATTTCTTCCCTATGATGCCAGTGACTTCAGACACCCACTTTGCTTTATCTTGACGTGCCGCACACAGGATCACCTTTCTTTGCACTGGAAGAGAGTCTGGATCACTGAGAGACAGAAACCTGCAGTCGTTGCTACTCTGTAAATCAGGTCTTTTGCAGCCTTCAAGATGGATATAAAATGTAGCGAGAAGTCACTTGCAGAAATCATAGTCCTGTTTCTCCTGTAGTGTTCCTGCGCTTGCCCAAGGCGGGGGCTGGAGAAAGCGTAGGACAAGCTGAGGCACCATATGGAAGTACAAGAAAGTACAACTTTCACCCTTTGGCAAACAAGATTTGAGCAAATCAGATTGCAGTCTGGGTAATTCAGTGAGAAGGGAAACTGTGCGTGAATTTGGGGGTGGGAGGGGCTGTTTCTGTGAATAAAATGTCACACAGATGTGTTTGACATTCAAGAAGTTAACAGCAATCACTATCCTAAAAAATATAAACACCCCTTCCTTCCCCAAAGCGTTAGAGGCCTTCAGACAATACACACAGACTCACGGAGATTCCTAGATCCAAATCAGTTCACATTCCAGCAACTTTTAAATACAACCTCATACAATATCAAGTTCCCATCCATCATAGCATTTCGGGTTTGTTTTGGTTTTGGTTTTGTGGGGGGTTTTTGTGGATTTTTTTTTCCCCCCAATCGGAATCAGAGTTTAACAATTTAAATTCTTTCCTGGTCTAAAAATTATTAGATAACAATAAGAGTAAATTACCTTAGAGTACCATACTTCATCCCATTTTTTCCAAAGTTCTGCAGAACAACATTAATTGCAATACAGCACTAAAACCCAGAATTCCACATTTAAGCCACATTCGAGTACAGTATCGTTTCAAGTTTCTTTTATCAGAATATTTCCCCAAAAGTTACTCTAATGCGTAAGGATGCATCCTAAGGGGGAGCAAGGTGGTATTTTAGCAGCGGAACCGGTTCCCATTTTGTAATTATCTCCCCAAACAAAATTCTTTTGGTACGAAATACATATATATATATATATATATATATGCCAACTAAAATACTGAGCTCAGATATGACAACCAAGTACCAAGTTCAAATATGCAGTTGGATCACAGTTACTTATTCAAGACAATATCTCCATTTTAGCACTGCACCTCAAAATTATTTTAGCATTGATCTCAAAATTATTTGATAACAATAAGAGTAATATTTCCCTTTGGGGTCTTCTGGCTTCTCACTGGGTCTTTTCACTGATATCACGTGTGCCTTTGTTTAGTTCAGCTGTAGACACTGTTTATGGTCCATAGCCTTCCGGGTACTGTTTGTGTGAATAAATCCTTTTCTTCTCAGCAAAGTGCCAAACAGGCCCCGTTCTGCAGACGTCTGTGATGCCTCCACGTTAGCCTTGCATTGTTATTTTTTTCCCCAGTCAGTTCCGTTCTTCCCAGCAAAGTGTGAACCAGACCTTATCTTGCAAGTCTTCAGTGTAGTTTGTAGGTGCTTTTGGTAAATATGAGCAGAACTTTACAGCTCCAGATTTTAGCAAAGATTAGTTACAAAGTTTTCTTTTACAGCAAAGATTTTAGCTTCCTAAGTAACATGAAGCAGCAAGTATATTAAAAATCATGCAACCTTATACTTCCAGATAATTCGTTATTTCTAGTATGCATTTGCTTAAGCTAAACGATTGCTATGAAACATAAATTGGGCTCATCCACTGACCTGTGAGCAGTAAAACCATGGCCATACGGCTGGTTATTCAGCAGAGCGAGCTCAAAGTAGGCTCATCCAGGCTGTCATATTTATAAAATAAAGTTGTTGGCTCATAGTCAAATTGCAGACAGTGGGAAAGGTCTGCACAAGACCTCCTGCACCCACAGCCCATTGGTGTTCAGCTGCTGTTCTGCTTCCCTGTGGGTCTCCTGGAAGGAGCTCTTGGCCTGGCTGCAGCCCAGGCCTTTCCCTCCTCTGGAGTCTGAACCAAACTGCCGCTGGGCTGGCTGGAGGGGGTCAAGTGCATCCACCACACCTGGGAACCTGTATCGTTCCTCCTCGTGCACCACAGCTGCCCCGGTCCCTTCCCTGGAGCCAGCCCCAGGATGGACTCCATCCACCCCAGCAGCCTGATCACCACGTGGTCCTCTTGGGAGTCACAGAATCAGAGTGGTTGGGCTGCAGGAGCTCTGCAGATCCCCAGCCCAGCCCTGCTCACACAGGGTCACAGAGCAGATCACACAGGTGGGTCCAGGCGGCTTTGGATGTCTCAGAGAAGGAGACTCCACACCCGCTCTGGGCAGCCTGGGCCAGGCTCTGGCACCTCCCAGCAAACAAGTTTCTGCTCATGTTCACATGGAGCCTCCTGTGTCACGGTTGAGACGGACAAATGGCATAGACCAAGTTCTCTGAGGATAAAAGCAGCAGATGCCATTTATTGCCACAAGTGCATTTTTATACAGTTTTACCAATTCAAGTGTCTCTTCACTATTGGTTACAAGTTACAGCAGTAACATCTCTTTGGCTATTTTTGCTGTCATCAATGTTACTCTTTTACTCCCTTCTCCCTCCCGGGTACATCCTTAACATCTCCGGATACTCCATCACTCCCATCTTTCTCATGGGTAGGCCTTCATATCTTCAAGGCTAATTTTTGTTCCCATGCCCTCCGTCAGGGACTCCACAGACCCACCATAGTCCCACATAACTGTGCACAATATTCCTGCCCTTCCAAAAATAAGCAAAAAATCTCACTCAAAACCCCCCACACCACAAAGATTTTTATTAGAGAAGTCTCACGATCGTAAGCCCGTATTTTATTAGAGACTTGTCCCAGCTGCCCGCAGAATATTTCATTTTTAGTAGAGATGCAGCGCATCCCCCTCCCCACTCCCCTGGGTATTATTTTTATCAGCTTTTGCTTTATCCCCTCCTATAATGGTTGCTCTGTTCCTTGAGCAATGCTTAGTGCTGTGGAGTCTTGGAAGAAACTTTGAGGGAAAATGCAGCACAGGTATAAAGTATCATTGACTCCAGTGATGTAGTGATTGACGTGGATACCTGCTGGGGACCAAGAAGGTGGGGAGATGCTGGTGGTGGTGACCACGAAAGGAGAAGAAGAACAATGAACATGAAAACTCAAGAAATGAGACCTCCCTGAACCACAGGTGAGATCCCAGAGGAGGAGAGTTGAAGGGCAAAGGAGTTCAGGACAACTGGCAGTTTTTCAAACCCTGTTCAGTGCAAACGGTGCCAATAATAAAGCGAAGATCGCAAGCGTAACAAGAAACCAATCTGGCAGAATCACAGGCTCTTCTGCACCCTTGTGATCCTCCAGCTGAAAATAAAAGGAAAAGCACAAGAAGACAGGGTCATAATCAGAAAGGTCAAGGCAGAAAATCAGATAAAACTAACAAAGGACATCCAAAAGGGCTAACAAGGAAGAGCCCAGACAGGAGTAGGGAGAGGACAGGTCAGAGATATTTAATCTAAATGCAATGTTTTCACTTGGATGGTTAAACCCACACACATACACACCCGGCTGAGCCGCTCACCAGGGTCCGCACCCATCTCACCCCACCGACCACCTTCACATTTCCTCCTAGAAAAGCCTCAGGTTGTTACAGTGCTGGCAGAGCAGCACAGAAAGGCACCAAGACTTCACTTTTACCATTCACAGGGGCATGAATTAGGTGTATTCTCTCATGTCCTGTCCCTCACCCCATCTAGAGGGTTATTTCAAGAGCTCCTGGAAGACAGGCAGGCCCAAAGGTCAAGAAACCAGCAAATAATCTAATCGGAAGGAAACAAGGAAGCTTGGGTCACAATGTATTAATTCTGGAAACAAAAAATAAGCAGATTGAAACACTGGGAGAAGAGATTATTAACTCAGCAGAACAAGGACTGGTGGCTGGAGATGGACAGAGACTCTGAACTTTCAGGCTCAGGTCCTGAGTTTCACAAACCTGCAGTGTCCACTCCTTTAATATCATAAAATTTATATTTCCCTGAAGAATTTAGGCCCTTGAGTCAAGTTACTTAATGAGAAGAAACTTTTGTTTTAATCTATGTTTTCAGTTTCTTCTTCATTTTTTTTTAAAAGACCTCTTTAATTAGCCCTCCTGTTACTCATCTCTTCATTTTGCAGGGCTTACTGTGATTGCTGGCTTTTGGCCACACACTTATTCAGCTCATCCGAACAGAACTTCAGCTGTTGCCTGTAAGTTAGAGCTGAACATCCAAGTACAGGTATAAACACCAGAAAGTTACAGAAGAAGAAATATGAACCAATTTCTTTACAGGATATCTCACTCTGTCTGGTTTGCCGCCTCCTCAGGCGCAAAAATAATAAACCCTATTAATTTAAGTCTTATTTAGCTGTTCCATCTCTCTGCAATAATTGATTGGGCTTTAGACACTCAGCCAGAAAACACAATCAAATCAGGTTTGCCTGGTGACTGCGCCATAGCAGTGCCAGAAACCCCCAGTCCCCACACTTGCTCTAATTGATTAAAACATTTGGTCACTCGCACATTTCTATATAGACAATTAAGCTAAAGAGACACTACAAACGCAGCAAGACCAGCTGAGAGCAATAATGGATCTTTTCAGTCTATTTTTCTAGGGAGAATTAGGACTTAGCGATGTTGCAGTAACTAAAGCGGGTTTTGTCTCCCCTTTGCTCCCGATGCAGCAGCCTCAGGAGCTCAACGCTGCACAATCGCTGCCTTGCAGGGAACCACACCAACGAATTATCTGCTTTTCCTGCCCTCCAAAAAAGCTGCCACGTGCTAAATCTGCATCTGTTTGGCATCTATCAGGGCTGTAGCACTTCCAGGAATGAGGGGGAAGGGCTCCAGTGCAGAGTCAAGCCACATTTTTTACAAATACCCCCAATTTTCTGAGTCTGTTTGGATGCTGGCTCCGCACGTGCCGGCTGGCACGGGGCCAAAATGTGTCAGTCACAACCAGGCAAACACAACGATACCCAGTTCCCAGGAAAGTGGCTGAACTGCAGCATTTCTTGCCAAAGTGATGCACAGAGAACAAACAGGCTCCTCGGACTCTTCCTCAGAGATCTTGGGGGAGCTGCAGCGGTCGGAAACATTGGCAGAATCTACAAGTGTCAAAAGCCTAAAAGAAGAGATCCAGAAAAAGAAAAAGAATTGCAGCCGCCTTATCTGCAACTTTGTGCACACGAGACAAGAACGGTGAGGCATGACATTTGTATTAAAAACATTTTGCCAACAGTAGATCCAGACTATCACTTCATACGTCTCCAATGGCACAGGTGGTACCTGCTAATAGAAGGTAACGTTTATCCTACCCAGTCACTGGTCCCTGCAGTTCTACATTCAGTCTTGCGTGACTAAGAATCTGCAAACGTGGTTTAAAGCAGAAAGCGTACAGCTAGTCCTGGCTGGAGGATTAGTAAGCTGTGCTGACATGCAACCAGTAGAGAGGAGCGTGGGTATGGAATTCCTGTCTCCCTGCACCAAATCAAATGACCAGCACAGCTCACAGCCACACAGAGGCTGTAACACCCCAACCACAGGGTCTAAAAAAGAAACAACAAGCAGAGAAAGCTTCAGTTCTGCTTTACATCAAGCTTAAGGTGTGCATGATGTGAGACTTGAGATGAGTGTCAAAATTAACCTTTAAGTCTTCCTCCTCAGTAGAGATCTGAGAAGACAGGCAGCTGCAGTGCATATGGAAAATCCAGCAGCTGAAAACCCATTTCACCTGCAGCAGGTCAATAGTCATAGAATCATTTTGGTTGGAAAAGCCCCTCAAGATCAGGGAGTCCAACCATAACCCACGCCTGGCACTGCCCCATGTCCCTGAGAACCTCATTTAAACACCTTTTAAACCCCTCCAGGGATGGTGACTCCAGCACTGCCCTGGGCAGCCTGCTCCAATGCCCCACAGCCCTTTGGGGAAGAAATTGTTCCCCACATCCAACCTCAGCCTCCCCGGTGCAACTTGAGGCCGTTTCCTCTGCTCCTGGCGCTTGTTCCTGGGGAGCAGAGCCCGACCCCCCTGGCTCCAAGCTCCTTTCAGGCAGTTCAGAGATCAGAAGGTCTCCCCTCAGCTCCTGTTCTCCAGCTGAACCCCCCCAGGTCCCTCATGAAGTGGTTTGGGATGGAAGGGACCTTAAAAATCATCTAGTGTCCACCCCCCAGCCATGGGCAGGGACACCTTCCACTGGACCAGGTTGCTGAGCATCCCAACATGGCAAAAAGTCCAGAAGAAAACCCAAAGACACCTTCCGGCATAGATCTCTACACCACCAAAAACTCATTGCAAGAAAAGGCTTGGAAAGCATACACAAAAAGGCATAATTACAAAGGAATGAAGTAGAGCAGTGGTTGAAAAATGCCCAGAAGTCACAAGAAAGACTCAGCCATCCTCCTCCAAAAATGCAGCCACCATGAGCTCGGTTATAGCCCATCTGATGTCACATTGTGCTTCACAAACTCCTCAACGACCTCCAGAGGGCTTTTCTTCTGAGGAGGGAAATACACAGCTGGCAAATCAGTGTGGGTCTACCAAGCAACCTCCACAAAAGCCCTGGGGTTGGAAGCAATGATTGTCTGTTAAAGCTGAAACATTTCGGTGCAGAAAAGGGAGCTTCACAGCAGGAGATCTTTACAGGGGGAAAAAACGTCCCAGTTTCCCGCTGTTTTACAGGAGTGTGCCGGAGCCGAAGGTCAGACACAGCGGCAAATCCATCACCACCGACTTCAGGAGCATTGGCTGGAACACAATTGCTGCACTTGAGCCACCACCCAAAAGAATGTTCTGACTAAAGCGAGAAAATGTCACTGTTGGTGAAAGGAACCTGTTCAAATTATTTCAGCTTTTTATACCAGAATAGAAGTGGAATCCGGGCAGCGGAATTTTTCAGTTTGCCCAAGTGCGACAGGAGAAAACTCCAGTTTCATTCCTAGGGCTGCTCAGTCTTTGAGAAACCCTTGAAAGGCCACCAAGAGCTATTCTTTAGGCTTCCTCTTTCCCTTAAAAGAAAAGAAAGCGCTGTTGAAAAGTATAAAAGGCTTGAGATTTGTGGAAGGGTTTGCTTCCGTGAACTGAAAGCAGGAGTGAGAACACGAGAGGGGATATTACAGGGCTCTACTTGACACGCAAAAATACTGCAGTCGCAAAATGGATGGAAAGCTTGGTCTTTCCGTGATGCTGCTTCAGATCCTTCTCGTCATACAGGAAACTAAGAACACCTTGGACATTTTTAACACGTAGTAAAAGCCTGCTAAGGTCAGTGAAAAATGCAGCTGCTTCAGCAGGCAAGCCAAGCCGAACCTGGTGTCAAGAAAACGAGACTGGCAGAGTTCAGGGCTGGGAATGCCAGGAGCTGTAAGAAATACCAACCTCACCAGCTGAGCAGAAAAGAGCTAACAAATTGTTAGGATCTGGCTTTTTGCCTAAACCCAGATGCCCATTTTAATCCAAGAGCCCCTTCTGCTTTGCAGCAGGGGACAACAGGAATAACAAAAATTTCCAATACATAAGCGCATAATTTCTTGTCAAACTAAGCCTATGATGGGGTGTCGAACATTTTCACCGGAGGCCACAGCAGCCCCGCAGTTGCATTCAAATTGAGGATTTGGCCCACAGGGCTTGTGTTTGTTATGTGCATCGTGCTCCTGTATCGCCGACTCTGTCTCGTAACACAAAAGACATACTGGCTTTTCCTCCCTGAAACACAAACACGTATTTGCTTTCCCATCTATCAATAAATCGCCTTCCTTCCACATCAATCTTCCTCTTACTGGACATTCTGGGATTCAAATTGCTCCACCAAAGACGGTAAGATGTGTCACCTAAGTAAAAGATCTAGATGATACTTTCACCTCCATCAACTAGTACTGAAGAAAAACCAAAATCCTGGACCTTTCACAATAAGCCCCGTGGTAAGTCAGAACGCTTGCTGAGCCTGTCGCAAAACATCTGCCATGAAGATCTCACATGGGTGACCTCCACTAGTGGCAACCACGGCAAACCGTGTCTTACGGAAGTGAGGCCATGGGTATCGACCACACGGCAGCTCATCCCATTTCAATCCCTCCCCCAAATCTACCTGCAAGTTCTTGAGAGCTCCTCTCACCCAGGTGAGATGGAGAAGAGACATCCGTCCCTCAGCCCAAGTAGATTCACTAATTCCTACATTGGCTTCGCCATCCCAGGCTGCTCCCTTGAATTCTTGAATTAGATTCTGGAGGAACTGTTACTCTTTTAGCAACTAATTTGAATGAAAAATACCTATTGCTATAATAAAAGCATTCTGAAACTAATAGACACTGGCAGATCATCTTCTCAGGCCATTTTGTCCATTAACAGCAGCTGTGTCACGCACCTGTGCTGTTAGATTGCCCACAGAAGAATTCGGAAGACCTATGAAGATGTCACATATTTCCTTATTTGCAGAACAGAATCTACAATGATTATTGAAGTGTATCACCACTATCCATATAAAATAAATGAGAGATACTCCATAGATAGTGTGAGGACATCACTATCATCTGTATCACACTTGACTGATGAGTTCTCTGCCCTTACCTGAAGTTTGAGGCCAAACTTTTGCCAAGAGATTTTAGATTTAAAACCCATCACCATCCGCCAGAACAATCCTAAGAAAACAGAACTAACCAGCCACCTCCAAAAACCATCTTCCAACTGCTCTTGGACACTGCACCCAAGAAAAAGACCAGCAAGACAAAATCCCCTCAAAGGGTCCCCACGGGGAGGTTGGGAAGACACAAGAGCGCACGCAGTTCACGTTTGGGCTGCAAAGCAAGCAGAAAAGAAAAATCCAAATAAAACCACAGGATGGGACTCGAGAACAGGTTGTGTCACAGAAGAACCAGTTTCCCGGTCCCAGCTCCCCTGCCAGGGCCAGAGCAACGGGACCCTGGGCTTTCCCCTCACACCCATCTACTCTCCCCACGAAAGGACATCTGGGTTCCTCCAGCGCCCACCACAGCCCAGCCTCATATCCAGCTATCGCTCCCAATAAATCATTTGGCAAATCAAGGAGCGGTTAAAACTAACGATGGTGAACAACCCACCAGAGCACAGGTCTGTGCTGACTTTACAGCAGCAGGGAAGTCTAAAAGACAATCAATATTTTTGTACCCATAAAATAAGAGGACACTGAAGGAATATCTGTGGAGTCACACTGGGGGTTTGTTTGGGGTTTTTGCTGCTCTTGGTTTTAGTTTGGGGTTTTTTTTTTGGTTGTTTTGTTTGTTTGGGCCCATTTTGGTTTTGGTTGAGTGCCTTTTTTTCCCCCAGTCATCTTTCCTATGAGAACAGCAGCTTGAGCCTCCCTCTAAGGCTGAAGAAAGATTTAAATGTACTTCCTGGGAAAAAGAAAACCACACAAAAAACCCACCACCCAAACTTTGAGCCCAGCAGGAACTGTTTCAAGCAGCTACAAGCAACTGCAGAAACAAATAAGAACGTGTTAGGCTGTACCTACTAATCACCACAGGAGACACTAATATGAAAAGTGCTTCTATCTGCATTTTAGTTCCTGACACCTACCTGAACAGATTAAATTACTAAAGCGTTCACACAGCAAAATGGAAGCACTGCAAATAGAACCCAGCCAAATACCTGAACCATCAGCCTCTCTCCAGCTCTGTGTTGCTTGCAGGCACTTAGTTTGTGCTGTATTTGTATTTTTATGCAAGACTGAACACTGATGGAAAGGGAATCAGCATTTTCTCAGGCTGCAAGATTGGCTAACAACCTCCTTTCCCATTTCAAGGGGCAGCACACTTGCTTCAAAACTGCACTGCCTGTGCCCTAAACCCAGTCCACACAAAGGCTGCAAATCTCACACAAGCTACCAGTTATCATTCAGTTTTGGAGCATTTTGGGAAGCTCAGCCTTTCAGCGGAGCAGAAACTTCAGAAAGGTGCAGAGCAGATACTTACAGTGTTGTAATGATCGACATAAACCGCATTTCCCAAGCCAAACACAGCGCATCTCAGGCCTTTCAGATACGTTTTCCCAAAGCGAAAGTCACGCGCTGCCTCTTCTAACCCCTTGCAGAACCACGCTGCACTCTCGGTTGGCTGCCCGTCAGTGTACGTAGCTACCAAGAACACACAAACGTTCCTGCCGGTTGTCTAATAATATCAAGAGAATAGAAGAGATCGGTGCATTTCTCAGAACGCTTCCCATTAGTAAGACAACTGGAACACATGGGGAGTTGGAAGAAGTTAAAAGATGAGGTTTTTTCTAAGTGGGATTTTGGTGTGGGATGCTGCAGGTGATAACCCCAACAGTGGCGAACGGCCATCCCCCCTGCAGAGACGCCTTAAATTAGCCAGGAGAGATCAAACTGTCTGTCTGCTGCTTCACAGAGGTGGTACAAGAGAACAGAACATCTCCCTTCCCCACCCCAATCGACAGCTTCTTGAGCAGACTCTTGCAGCAATCAAGTTTCTCACTGATTCAAAAAAACAACTATCAATATTCACAGAAGAAAAATGCCTCAAGGATTACTCCATCTAAATATGACCAGCAAGGAGTTTTTAGCTTATGAGCCTGTGAAGGCTGCAAATTGTCACCATCTGCTTGTTCTGGCTTTGAACCCTTCCCTGGGGATACAGAGACAGAACAGAGGGACCTGGTGCAACCGCTCTCACTGAACTCACACCTGAGTTACAGAACCAGCTCATACCAAGTCACTGTCACCATCAAAATACTCTAGGCAATCCTCTCCTAGGAATATTCAAAATTTAGGTGTTTTCTGCTGAGGGTTGATGGGCTACACTTATACAGAAGGGAAGCGATTTTTAACACACAGCATGGGAATTTCCAGAATAATAGGAGAGAAATACAAGGGGAAAAGAGCCTTCGCAACACAAGGAAAAGCTTTTCTTTATTAGTCATATTTATAAGGTACTTACCTCCTCTGGATCATAATCTCCCATGCTGATGACTTCCACAGGCAAACAAAGTGAAATAACGGCTTCAGCCAGACCTCTGGCAAACCTCCAAAAAAAAAAAAAAATAGGAATTTATCAATTGCTTCAACCCAAGCATGGTAGCGACCAAACAACCCCCACACGCCCAGTCACAAGACACCTCCCACAACAGAAAGAACAAAGACATCCGAGAACTGGACACTGGACCTAGAATTCCTCATGTTAAGAAAAAAAAAAATCAAGTATATTGGCTGCAAGAAGAGAGTGACATGAATTTTAATGACTAATGATTTCACATTTACACACACCATTTTTTTCAAAAGCACCTAAACCAGTACTTGTCTCTGAGAAGACCCGCTCGCAACTACGGGTACGGCAAGAGTAAACTTTAAACTTCATCATCAATGTCTCTACTGCATGCGCCATTTAAAGCAAGTAGAAAAAAATGTTATTTTTACATAATTTTACGTTGTCTTTCATGTTGGGCAATGACTTCTCATGAGCTAATGAACTTTCCGATGTTTACACTGTGCAATACTTCTAAGGCAAGCAACAGACTTGAGTCTCAATATTTCAAATTACTTCATGTAGGTGGGGAAAAAAAAAAGTAACTGATACCTTTGCTGTGCCAGTCTGAGACCCATAGAAAATCTTTACTTTGCCTCCAGGGTGGCTGATCCATTTACGAGTTTGTCTTCTATTCCTTCAGAAGAAGCTGGATTCCCATTGGATTTTTCACCCTAAGAAACAAGCACCACTTCTCATTCAATCCCTTTTCAAAGTGATGTTAACCCCATTCTCCCAAAACCACTTAAAACACCTATCCTGTGAACAGACTCTCAGCACTAATTAAATGAGGCTATCAAAGCATTTTAGCTTCTCACACCCAGAGAAAGACACAACCACGTCTCTGAACTAGGCCACGCTCCAATAAACTCAGGTCACACGCAGCCGGATCCAGCTGAACGCAGGAACCTCCCAACTCGCGCAGCAGAACTTTGCTCACCTGCGCAAGGAGCTTTTACCATCCTGAACAGCCTAATCCCACTCCCGTCCTAAAACCAGCCCAACCTCATCAGTAACATCAATGGAAAGAGGAACCCGAGAACTCCAGCACAAGTAGAGTGATTGATTTGCAGTGACAGAGCAACCCAGGCTGACACGATCTCTCAGTAACGACGGGAGAAGCGTTCAGCAGAGAGCTGCTCCAACATCAGAGCAACGAGGGCACCGAGTCACCCACAAACATGAGACCGTCCAGGCTGCGGATTATAACCCTCAGGTGCACTGAACTGTAAGGAACGTTCAAGGAAGAAACGTTGTTTTCACAAAACTGGGGAGCTGGCACCTGACCCCAGCGAGGGAAGGGACCGAGACACATCAGACTGTGAATCCTGAATGTAAAACAAAATCTCTTCAAACTAATCCCAGAATGCAAACTGACACCTGTATTTACAAGTTAATCTAGAGGGAAGGACGGCCAAAGAGCCAGGAACCCATTTTTAAATAGATCAATAAGGGAAAGGGTGTTGTTCGGATTAGATGAATGAAATACGTAAACTGAGGCAGGTGTCGGGTGCTCTGTAAACCCTGAAGAACCGACCAGTGGGCAACAGGGGAGGGAAATTGCACCCAGGGTTTGGGGGGATATAAACGGGGGCTTTTTGCCCTATTATGCGTGCCTGCCTTTAGGGAGAACACCCGGTCTTGCAAAATCATTAACAAAATGTGCTTTGCTGAGAGATCCTGCCTGGGCCTGTTCTATTGGCAAGGTGATCGTTTCCTACACGACCACACCTGGGCTCCGCAGTGACCCACGGGGGGGCCCACAGTGGGGCAGCACGTGTCACTGCACCAGTGGGGACCGTCACCCGGCAGCCACTCGCCTCCACACGCAGATTTCGGGGCCTTCTTGGACAAAAGCACTTCCATCTTCCCTTGCCTTCTTTCTGGTTTTGGTGGTGAGGAACTGAACGATGATCCAAATGCTGATCCCAATGATACAGGGAATTGACCTTCTCCCCTGGAGAAGTTGTAGAAACTGAGGGCAACAGAAAGTAGAAATTTGGAAAGGTTGTTAGATGAAGCTTGGAGAGTATTCAGTAACAGGGACAAGGAAGATTCTTGAAAGGATAAGTAAGTATGGAACTGAAGAGGTTGGAAGGCTTTGAAAGCCTTTAGAGAGAGGTCAGTATATATGTTGGGAAAATGAACGTTGGGGAAGGTACAGAGGAAGTAGGCAGAGAGAGAAACAGACAGTAGCAAGTTTTGAAAAAGACTGATGGGAACCTGGAATGAACAGAAACAAGTGGAATTTTTGGTGGATTGACAACAAGTAACAATTACATAGTAGGTAAAGGGAGTCACTGGCCAAAGTGAACGGGCATATTTTTGTGAACCTTTGAAATACAAATTGGGTAAACAAGTAGGTATTGATAAATTTCTATATATGTCCAATTCCTTCCAACCTTTTTGGGAGAAGGAATTTGGCCAGTAATAGAGAAATTAATACAAGTCAGGTTATAAACAGAATAATAAAGGACCTCTACCCAGTGGTAGCAAACACCTTTCTGACTGTATTAACTCTAATTTGATTTGGCTTACTGTTTTAGATTTGAAAGATGCCTTTTTGCCTCTCTCTCCGTGAAGCCAGCCAGACAATATTTATGTAAAACCCAGCTCACCTGGATGGTGTTGCCACAAGGATTTAAAAACAGCCCAACAGTACTAGGAAATCAGCTCGCTAAAGATCTTGAATCTTGGGAAGCCCCATCTGATGAAGGACAGATGCAACAATATGTGGATGATCGCTACCAGGACACAGAAGACATGCATAACCTGAACTGTAAGCTTATTGAACTTTGGGGGCTCCAAGGATACCAGGTATCACAGAAGACAGCCCAGATGATACAGCAACTCATGAGTAACTCATTTGGGCTATGAAATCAGCGTAGGGCAGAGGACCCTGGGCCAGGCTCGAAAGGAGGCCGTATGCCAAACATCAAAGCCTCAAACTGTAAAAGAATTACGGACCCTTCTTGGGCATGACAGAGTGGTGCCGGTTGTGGATTTATAATTATGGATTGTTTGTCAAGCCACTGTATGTGCCAGCAGCCACAGATCAGGAACACCTGCAATGGAATAAAGGAGCTACACGAGCCTTTGAAGAACTTGGTAAGGCTTTGACAGCGCCTGCTCTAGGACTCCCAGGTGTGAGTAAACCATTTTTTCTATTCTCTCACGAGAAGCAGGGAATAGCCTTGGGTACACTGGCACAGGATCTTGGCCCGTACCGACGAGCAGCGGCCTATTTCTCCAGACAATCAGATGCAACTGCAAAAGGGTGGCCGGGATGCCCGCGGGCAGTTGCTGCAGCGGTACTGAACATACAGGAGGCCCGGAAATTTACCAGGGGTCAGAAAATGGTTGTGCTGGTATCCCACACGGTGCCTACAGTTCTAAAAGAAAAAGGGGGACGTTGGCTTTCCCCACAAAGATTTCTCAAATATCAAGCTAAATCATCCTCACTAACACTGTCAAGCCAGCTTCTTTCCTCAGTGACAACATTGGAAAACCAGTTCATCATAATTGCCTGGAAACCATTGAAACAACATAATCCAGCCAAGCAGATCTAAAGGACATAGGATTATGGAGAACACTGAGAACTGCCTTACGGACGAAAGCAGCAATATCCTGAACGGTGAAAGGCACGCTGGTTATGCTATAACTACTAGCCATGAAGTGATGGAATCTGGACCTCTGTCTGAAAGTACTTCAGCACAAAAGGCAGAAATAATCGCCCTTACCTGTGCTCTGGAACTAGCCGAAGGTAAAACTGTGAACGTTTATATGGACTCTAAGTATGCTTTCAGGGTCGTGCACGGAACAATTTGGAAAGAAGAAGGACTCTTGAACTCTCAAGGCACACATATCAAACGTGCAGGAGAAATATCGGCAGCTCAACTTCCTAAGAAGGTGGCAATCATGCATATCCAGGCGCACCAGAAAGCGAGCTCGGAATTGGAAAAAAGGAAATGAGCTGGTGGACAGGGAGGCAAAACTGGTGCCTAAGCAAAAGGTAAAAGCGGAAAGTGCCCTAGTCCCCGACGGGCAGGTTATTTCAGAAGGTAAGCCAGAATATACTAAGGAAGACCAGAAACTTAGTATAGATTTAGAGGAATCATATCATGAGGAAGGGTGGGCTCACGCCCCACAAGAGAAAACTTATTGTTACCTCCTATTTAGTTTGCCCTTTAGTAGCAGAAACATTATACGAACATTTGATCAAAAATAGTAACTACAAATTGGTACACTACTGTAAGACAGGTGACACAGCAACGCGCTCTTTGCCTCCAGACTAATCCTAAGAATATACCTAAGCTAGAAATGGGTCAAATTGGGAAAGGAAACGGACCTGGGCAATAATGGTAAATTGATTTTTCGGAACTCCCAAGAAAAGGGGGGTGCTGATATTGGTTGGTACTAACTGATACCTTTTCAGGTTGGCCAGAAGCACTCCCTACCAGAACAGCAAAAGCTCGGGAGGTAACTAAAACATGAGCACAAGAAACAATACCAAGGCTTGGTGTTCCAGCTGATATATCCTCTGATAAAGGGCCACATTTTAAATCAAAAATTGTACAGCAAATCAGTCAGCACTTGAGAATAGACTGGCAACTACATACACCTTATCATTCTTCCTCCAGTGGCCAGGTAGAAAGAAAAAAAAAAAGATGAAGTGAGTCATCTAATTGAACAACAAATTGTAAATCTGGGGCAGGAGGCAAATTTGGCTTGGTCTCAATCTTCACCTTTGTCCCTCTTGCATATGAACAAGGCCAAGGGCAAAGAAGGGTTAAATCCTTTTGAAATCCTGGATGGGAGACCCTATAGTGTACAGAAGGGGATGTCTGCACAAGAAGGGGATGAAATTATGACTTTTTATATGGTTATATTGCGTAAACAACTTAACAAAATTGGGAAGAGTGTTTGGAACTTGGAGTAGGGGTCTGGATGGGCCAGTACATAACATCCAATTGGGCGATTATGTGTCTGTGAAGTCTCTTGCAGAAAAGGACTTTGGAATCACAACAGGAAGCCCATTTCAAGTCCTCCTGGCATCCTTCACTGCTACCAAGATTAAAGAACGGAATGCCCGAATCCATCATTCTAGAGTGAAGAAAGTCTGCAAAGCACCACGAAGGGTAACCCAGGCGCAACCTGGAAAATGCCGTTTCTTACGGTCATAACCCTAGCACACGGATGGGACGAAAATTGCCATGAGCAAGATCTGAATAAAACCATGGGGGAACGCTTTAAATTGGTGCTTTGGAATCAAAACCATCAGAGTGTATATATTACATTGCCCACTTCCGCAGAAGAAAGCTTTACATTTGTAGTAATTAACCAAAACCTTTCTGAAATTCTATCAAAGAAATTAGGTTATGTCCACCCTGACATGTTTTGGTCCTTCTGGACCTTCTGGGTAACCTTTTGGTCCCTTTGGTCCTTCTGGGTGACCAACCCAAACGGCACTTCCTACCTCAGCAAGAAGAAACCCAAAAGAGAAGACAAATGCTACAGCTGCAGTGAGCGGGGTCACCACGCCAAAGAACGCAAGCTCCCGTCGCAGCCCAGAAGATGCCATTCCTGCCGGAGCACCAGCCACATGGCTGTCAGCTGCCCCCAAAGAGCTCAGCAGCGCAGAAGACAAACACCAGGAGCCTGACTTTTGCATTAACATTAAAAATCTGTTGAAGGATAGAGATGGGTTTTCTCAGGTAGAAGTAGCCTTCTTACCTGCGGCCAGAGAAAACATAGACAATCATCACATTAGTAAAAGAATTTACTAACCTCTTAGCAAAGGGGGGAATGATACAGGGAACTGACAATTAACTAATTAACACTTGACACTTAAGGAACTAACCCTACCCCACATCACTAAAGACACTTAGAGAGCTAACCCTTTAACCCACATCACTATTGCCTAGCCTTGCTTAACTCTGTGTAACTTATTGTACGAAAAACAGGACTTCACTGACGCCTTGCAAAGATCACAATCCTCGGGTGCATCCTTGGGTGAACTAGATTACAGAAACTTGGACACAGTTTTAACCAACTCAGCAGTCTGAGACCCAACCAACTCATCACACTGGACCAAAGGTGATCGGGTACAGAGAAGAGGACCCGGGGTCACGATCACTGCGCAGCTGCAACCAGGAGGAGCCGGAGACTCTGGAAATGGTCTCCTGAACTCATTGCAATAAGAACCGCCTTCTCGGGGACAGGTTATGAATATGTACAGGTGTTCCTAAAACTTCCGTGAATATGTAACGCTTTACTGCATTTAACCAAGCTCACAGCTACTGTAATTTTACACACGTATTAGGTGAAATGATTCCCCGTGTGTCCGGCATCGTACCTAAATACATACCTTCCTTATAACCTCAAGGGTTGTAAGGTCATTCCACGCCTCACCAACAGCAACAACAGAATCAACGTAAAGTCTGTGCAGCCATAAGGACACCAGGGAAGTATAGAAGAAGTTCCACGTATCCATTGAGACATCTAGATCTGGAATAAATAACAGATTTAGCGAAAGCAGATTCCTACAGGATGAATTCAGTGTAAGCACACAAGAAAAATAATCATACAGGTTCTGTTCTAAGGAAAGGCAGAAAATACTTTTGTGCTGTGCAAGTGCCTGAAAGTAAAGAGTCCTTGCAAAACGTTCGCTGGCCTTAGTTTTGCGCGGACCTGACACAGGCAGATCTCTGGAGCTAAAAAGCTCCATGTCAGGGGAGAAATCACTGCCACAGAGGCTGCTGCCGAACACAGCCCTTGCTTGTGTACATGAGACACCACACTGGTTACAACAACAGCTTCGACCCAGACTTTCAAGGCCAGACTAAAACCTGGAAACCTTCAAAGTACTTTTTCAGAATTCTATCATGTGGGTGACGGTTGGTTCAGAACAACCCACACTGTTCTGAACCAACTTAAAAATTCAGGGTACATAACGCTGCAGCCAGGAGTGCACCTGTGCAGTCACCGACACTACCTAGCTCAGAAAAAAAAAAAGCATTTAAGAGTTTAAATAAGGTTTGTTTGCAACACTGATGGACTGAGGAACGCAGATGACAGCCTCCTGCTGTTATCCACAGTCCTCTTGGATCTTGTTTCTGCAGACGTGAGACGAGCTCAGAAACCGAGCATTTCCAAGAGGCTGGAAGCTTTGCTAACTTATTTTTCCCCTGGGCTGTTACTAATGCTAAAAAAGCTTCTTTCCCCCTCACCCCTCCACAATTAATACTGAACCCCAAAAAAGAAAAGAGCCGAGGGGCTCCCAGGCCCGTTCAGCAGCTCATCCTGTGCCTCCAGCACGACTGGTTTATGTGGGCAGCCCACAGGGGTGGGTTTTACCCCTCCAGGGGGCTCCAGAAACCTGCAGCAGCCCAAGTACCCCACACCCTGTGCCCACCCCAGCACGCGCCATCCTGCACCCCCAGCCCATCCCTCCCGTGTTCACCCACCCCTCTAACCCCCCATACAAACCCCTCACACTGACCCCCACATCCCACACCCCAGTAACTGCCTCAGAACCACCCCCCCCAGTTATTACCCCTTCACATACCCCCAGATATCACCCCCCCCCCCACACACACACACATTTTCCCGCCCCGTGGTTATTACCCTTCCCCCCTCACACACACACACTCCCAGTTATTACCCCCACACACACACACTCTCCCCACCTCAACATCATTACACCCCCAGTTATCACCCCCCACCCTACAGCTATCACCCACCCCCCCATGGCTATTATTCACACACACAGTTATTGCCCCCTCCATAGTTATTACCCACACCCACCCCTCACAGCCCCCCCAGTTATTACCCCCACACACTTCTCCCCTCCCCACAATTATTGCCCCCAAGGGTTATTACTCTTCCCTCCCTCACACCCCCCGCCCCCCCAGCCCAGTTATTACCTTCACACACAGTTATTACCCCACACACACCCCTCCGGGGTTATCACTCACCCCGCCGCTATCAACCCCCCACACCCACCCTCCTCTCATGGTCATTACTCCGCCCCTCACACACACCCCTTCCCCCGCCCCGTTATTACCACTGGCCCTCAGAGTTATTTAGCCCAAACCCTACGGTCACCCCCCACAGTCCTCACAGGTTCACGTCCCTCACGGTTATTCCTCCCCCCATACACCGCAAGCTCCCCAGACCCCCGCCCCTTCCGGCCACCGTTTCCCGCCGGACGGTTCTTGCTGGCGCTCCTGGGGGCGGCGGCCACCAATGGGAAGGCAGCGTGAGGCGGCCCCTCGGCCGTGGCGCAGCGGCGGCCGCCGCCGTGTCCGTCTTCACCCCCACCAACCAGGGGGAAAGCGCCGGGAAGCGCTTCGGGATCGCCTGTTACCGCAACAAGGCCATGGGATGGCGCAGCGGAGCGTGAGTGCCGGCCCGGGGCCTGCCCGAGGGCGGGAGGGAGGCCGGCCGGCCGACCCGTGTGGGGCGCAGGCCCGTGTGGGGCGCAGGCCCGTGTGGGGCGCAGGCCCGTGTGGGGCGCAGGCCCGTGTGGGGCCCGGCTGGGGGGGGCTTGTGTGGACCTCCCTTGGACACTCTGAAGAGCAGAGGGGCCCTGCAGAGGGACCGGGACAAATTGCAGAGCTGGGCAATCACCAAGCACATGAAGTTCAACAAGAGCAAGTGCCGGATCCTGCACCTGAGCCAACCCCGGCTGTACAGACAGACTGGGGGACAAGGTGCTGGAGAGCAGCTCCATGGAGAGGGATCGGGGGTTCTGGTGGACGGCAAGTTGAACGTGAGCCACCGGTGTCCCTGGAGCCAAGAGGGCCCCGTGTCCTGGTGCACCCAGCACAGCACGGCCAGGCGGGCAGGGGGGGATTGTCCCGCTCTACTCTGCGCTGGGGCGGCCTCACCTGGAGCATCCACTGTGTGCAAGGCTGGGGACAAAGGAGACAAAGCTACTGCAGCGTGTCCAGAGGAGGCTGCGAAGCTGGTGAAGGTTTGGAGGGGAAGCCGGATGAGCAGCGGCTGAAGTCCCTGGGTTTGTTCAGCTGGAGCAGAGCAGACTGAGGGCAGAGCTCATGGGCTGCAGGTTCCTCAGCAGGAGCAGGAGGGGCAGGGCTGAGCTCTTCTCTGTGACAGTGACAGAGCCCGGGGAATGGCAGAAGATGTGCCAGGGAGGGTCAGTGGGACATGAGGAAAAGGTTCTTCACCCAGACGTGCTGGACACTGAACAGGCTCCCAGGGATGTGTCACGGCCCCAAGCCTGGCAGTGTTCAAGGAGAGACTGGACAATGTCCTCAGGCACACGAGGTGACCTGTGGGGTTTCCTGTGCAGGGACGGGAGTTGGACTCCGTGATCCTGGTGGCATTGGGGGAGCTGGGAAGGCCCCTTTCAAGCCAAACTATTCTGTGATCCGTGTAGGTGCCTTCCAAGTCAGCACATTCTGTGATTCTATGACCCAGTTTTGTGGGGCAGCCCCGTGTGGGCACCCAGCTGTGGCAGGGGAGAGGCCCAGGTGGGGCCTGGCTGTGGAGCCGGGGAGCTTTTGTGGTACGCGGCTCTCCAGCCCAGGAAGGTGGTGGGATCTGTGTGAATCCGGGTACGCGGAGCGCCCTTGGGCACAGGGCAGTGCCCTGCGCTTTCCTGGGGAGTTACATCTCAGGAGTAGAAGTTTCCAGGCTCGTTGGCAGCACAGGTTGTTCCTCCTTGCTAAAAACTCATGTTCTTTTTTATATTGTTGACTTCACAAATTTTCTAACCGTGCCCTAATCTCTAGGGAGAAAGATTTTGATGAGGTCCTGCAGACACACAGAGTGTTTGTCAACATTTTCAAAGGCCAGGTGGCAAAGAAAGATGATCTTGTTAAAGCATTTGTGACGGATGACCAAACAGAAATCTGTAAGATGGTAGGTTTCAACCACTTCGCGGTTAGCAGCTTTATAAAAGCTTGGAGAAGACTTTCCCCTCCAGGGCTGGTGACTCCAGCACTGCCCTGGGCAGCCTGTTCCAATGCCCCACAGCCCTTTGGGGAAGAAATTGTTCCAAGATCCAACCTCAGCCTCCCCTGGGGCAACTTGAGGCCGTTTCCTCTGCTCCTGGCGCTTGTTCCTGGGGAGCAGAGCCCGACCCCCCCTGGCTCCAAGCTCCTTTCAGGCAGTTCAGAGATCAGAAGGTCTCCCCTCAGCTCCTGTTCTCCAGCTGAACCCCCCCAGGTCCCTCAGCTGCTCCCATCACACTTGTGCTCCAAGTCTTGAATATTTTATATGTATTTAGCTGAAAAGAGTTCTGAATACTCTGTAGAATATACAGCTTTTATACACTGATGTCTGTGGACACAGAAAAAAAAAGAATTACCAGTGCTGAAGAGTTTCTCACCTAAGGTATATTTTTAAGGATGCAGGGGATGCAAAGGGGACAGTTGCTCACTTGGGGAAGTCCAATGAAATGTTAAGAACAGATCTAATTTCTTAGTCCTTCTTGGTAGGATATGAACTGTGGGCTTGTTGTGAATTCAAGGAAATCTGTGCATCTTTTTTTGTAGTTTTTCTGTGGTGAGTTTTTTCTTTGAAATCTCTCCGTGCTGTCTGTCATAATGACGTACATTATTAATACTGTTATTTTTTTATCCACTTCACATCTGACCAAACCATTCAAGCAATTGTTAAATTTAACAGAGTTACTAGATTTTTCACTCTGTAGTCAAACCCATGACATTTATTAACTGGGTTTTTTTAGTTATTTACTGTCCAGATTTTAACAGAAGGAGAGCTGCAGGTATCGGACAAAGAACGGCACACGCAGCTGGAGTAGATGTTTAGAGACATCGCGACCATTGTCGCTGACAAATGCGTGAATCCCAAAACAAAGAGGCCGTACACAGTGATCGTCATAGAAAGAGCCGTGAAGGACATTCACTACTCCGTCAAACCAAACAAGAGCACGAAGCAGCAGGTCTGTTTTCTTGCAAAATCGGTTTCAGGTCAGAGGTGGTGGCTTCAAGTGTAATTTCTCTGTTTGCAGCCACAGAGGGATCAGCAAAGCCCTGGGGGCTGAATTCTGCAGAGTGATTCTTCATCCAGCCGGTGGTTGAATGCTGGATGCAAACAGCTGCTGAAACTCGTGCAGTTTGTTTTCTAACAATTCAGGGAAGGGAGAAAGAAAGAAAGAAACTAATTAAAGCAGCAACAGTGATACGCCTGGAACAGAAAGAAAAGTTTTGTCCTTTAGTTTGATTGAGGTAATAAATCGGGCCTTGCATCTGAGCCACATGTTGGTTTGTAGTATAAGTGCTATTTAAGATTTCAGAGGGGTTTTTACAGCGTTGGAGGGATCACGAATAACAAGAACTCTGCCTTTCCTTGTTAATCTACCAAAGCAGCGTTCGAGCAAACTCCCTGCAGCGCTGACAAAAGTGTCAGAAGCTGATGCGAAGGATTTGAGGTTTTGGTCTGTGTGATGGTTTTCAAGCAGGTGTGTAAATGCTCTTTGTTTTTAACACCTTTGTAGGCACTGGAAGTGATCAGACAGTTAAAGGAGACCATGCAAATCAAACGTGCTCACATGAGGCTGCGATTTATTCTTCCAGCAAGGGAGGGGAAGAAACTGAAAGAGAAGCTCAAGGTGCTGATTAAAGTGATTGAGAATGAAGATTTCCACCAACAGTTAGAAATTGTAAGCGATAAAGCCTGGCAACTGTGTGGGGGTGTTATTTTTCTCTGCTAAAGTGGCTGAAGCATTTCAAAGGGTTTCCCCAGCTGTGCTTGGCAGAGAGCTAAAGCCAGATGCCTTTCTCTGATGTCTGCATCACCCAAGACACTTCACTTTTGGTTTTCCACCAAGCTGAGTGGTGCAGTCGATGCACTGGAGGGAAGGGGTGACATCCAGAGGGACCTGGACAGGCTGGGGGGTCCATGTGAATCTTGTGAAATTCATCCAGGCCAAGTGCGAGGTCCTGCACCTGGGTCAGGGCAATACCCAGTACCAGCACAGACTGGGGGAGGGAGGGAGGGTCAGACGGATGGGCAGCAACCCTGTGGAGAAGGGCTGGTGGGTAACAAAAGGGCCATAAGCTGGCAGTGTGCTCTTGCAGCCCAGAAAGCCAAGTGTGTCCTGGGCCACATCACCAGCAGGTGGAGGGAGGGGATGCTTCCCCCTCTGCTCTGCTCTCCTGGGGCCCCCCAGAGAACTGAGTCCAGCTCTGGGGTCCCCAGCGCAAGACAGACATGGACCCCAGGGGGTCTGTCCCTCTGTCACCAGTGCTGCCTCAGGCCCTCCAGCATTTTAGAACGATGCTAAAACCCAACCTGTGGCTGGCAATGCCAACCCAGGCGATGTGATGGTGAGTTTTGACCCACACATATATTAACCCTCCTAAAACCAACCTGGAAATGGCAGATGTTTGTGCCTCCTTGTGTGGAAGCAGCTCTGGCTGCCTCGTCCCACATCCCACCCTTGCAGCTCCAGGACAGACCCCATACTGGTGGCCCTGCCTGCATCTCCCGTCCCAGAACAGCCAAAGGAGCTGCTTGTTTTGGCCTCCAGCTGGCTGATTTAGCCTGGTTCCCTTTCTCCATGAGCGATAAAACCCGGTGCTGAGGCTCCGGTGTCAGTCCCAGCCTGTGCCTATCCTTCGTTGTGTGTCATTTCATGTGATTTTGATCACATCCTTGAAAACAAAAACAAACCTCCAACGCACTCAACCTCAGCCCTCCCAGGGCAGAGATATTTCCGCGTGGTGAACGCTCCCGTGCAAATTCTCCCATGTCCTATTTTAGGTTTCTCACCGGCAGCGGCTGCAGACAACTGCGCTGGAGCTCCTGTCAAGCCTTTGGCAGTGGTTGTTGTGGAAGGAATAAGGGTCTCTCAGGGCAGAAGAGGAAATCTCTCCTTTCCTTCCCTGGGCTGTGTCACCCCCCCCCACCTGCCACCTAATGAAACCCCAATGGCATCAGCCCTTTCCCTCCCCTGCATTTCTTAATTTATTCCTTACATTATTAATTTTCCTATATTGGAGGGCACCGTGCAACCTTTCTTTTTCCAGTGTTTGGGAATGTGTGTGCTCCCCTGCGCACTGGTGGCGTCACCATCATTGGAGGGGTTGGACAGATGCAGAGATGAGGTTCTCAGGGACATGGGTTAGTGCTAGGGGTGGGTTATGGTTGGATTCCATGATCTTGAGGGTCTCTTCCAGCCAAAATAATTCAATGATTTTATGACCTCCATCTTGGGGACGCCCCGACATGGGCTCTACTGCCCCATGGCCCCCATGGGGTGGGGACAGTGCCCTACTGTGCCCCATGCAGCTCCCCTGCCCAGTGCAGGCAGGCTGTCCCAGGCAGGGCTGTCCTGTGTGGCCCAGGGGTCACTTTGGCAGAGGGATGCTCCTGACCCTGCCACTGCCTTCCTGGTTGGTTGTATTTTGGTGTTTTCTTACTCTAGAAACCCAGGCATTGCCTCTGGTGTCTTCCCACTCGCTCCTGTACCTTTTTGCCACTTGTCACATCCATTTCCACGGGCGCCTCTCCCGGGCCAGGCTAAGACAGCGGCAGTCAGTCCGATTGCACCCAGTGTTGTCTCCCGGGCAGGAGCTCGCTGGTGGGGTGACGTCTTCTCCTCGCCTCACAGACATGGTGAGGAGTTGGGATGCGGTGTCTGAACACATTCAGGGAATGCTCATGATAAAGCAGTTGGCCTTTATCTTCTGCTCACAACTTAACAGTTTCAGGAGACCTGAAATTCCTGTGTTGCTGCATGTCGTTGCTCTTCCCCTCCTTTCAAGGCAGCTAAAGCATCTCAGTGTTCCCTTGCGTCTGGCAAACAGGCCACAGACCGGATTCTCCAAAAACTGAGATGGAAAAATGGAGTCCAGCTTTGTCAGAGAGAAGTCTTCAACATGTTTTGTGGCTTCTCTGTTGGCCAGAGTGCAAAGACCAGACCAAGACCCTGAAACAACTGGCACCAGGGGAGGTTTTAGGTGGGATATAGGGGACAATTTCTTCCTGAAAAGGGCTGTCGGGCATTGGAACAGGCTGCCCATGGCAGTGGTGGAGTCACCATCCCTGTGTGTCCCTTGGGACAGCCATGTCATAGAATCACAGACTCATTTTGGTTGGGAAAGACCCTCAAGATCATTGAGTCCAACCGTTAACCCAGCCCTGGCACTAACCCACGTCCCTGAGAACCTCATCTCCGTCTGTCCAACCCTCCAGGGATGGTGACCCCACCACTGCCCTGGGCAGCCTGTTCCAATGCCTGACAGCCGTTTGGGGAAGAAATTGTTCCCCAGATCCAACCTCAACTTCCCCCGGCGCAACTTGAGGCCATTTCTGTTTGTCTTATCGCTTGTTACGCTTAGGGTGGTGAGAGCCTGGCCCAGGTTGGCCAGAGAGGTGGTGGATGCCCCGTCCCTGGAGACATCCCAGGCCAGGCTGGACGGGGCTCTGAGCAACCTCAGCTGGTGACGATGTCCCTACTCATGGCAGGGGGTGTGGTGGGTTGCAACTTGGGCAGCTTTTGCAACGGATTTGTGGTGTCTCTGCACCCCTGTGCAGTTGTATGGATGTGACTGTGCTTGGCTGCAGGATGCTGGAGGAGGAGCTGAGGGCAAAACGGCAGTCCGAAGAGGCCCGGCGAGACCGGTCGCGAGCCCAGCTGCTGAAGAACGAGGAGCTTCTCCTTGAATTTGAAAACAGAATCGACCGCCTCCTCTTCCATCTGCATGGCATCACCGTGCCTGGCCAGGTATTCACCCCAAGTGGCTCATTTTGCCCACCAAGGTGGTTCTCTCCGTCTCCAGGATGACTCTCTCCTGTCCCGGGGGGTGGAGGAGAAGCTCCAGTACCTGGGCCAGAAGCTGCAGTACCTGGCACAGCGGGCGGCCCACCTGCCCCCTGAGTGCAAGATCCTGGATAAGAGCAACGAGATACGTGGGATGTCCATCCCTGCTGGGGTCTTCGGGGACCCGCAGCAGGCTCCTCCTGATGGCCCATCCCAAGTGTCCCCCAGGGGGACATCAAGGGCATCCCTTGGGTTGTAACACCCACCTCCCCTTCAGCAATTAACCCAGAGTGTCTTTCACAGATTTTTGTGAAGGCCAGGGATTTTCTGGAGAAAAAAATGTCGAGTGATCCTCAGAACGTGGTGGTTTCCTTTGAGGAGAGAGACAGCAGCGATGACGGTAGGAGAGCTTAGCGGGGACGTGTCCCACGGCGACTGTCCCTGCCCCTGCCTGTTGGGATTTGTGACCATCCTCGCCTGTCTCTCCCTGTCCCAGCAGAGCCCAGCCCATGAGTTCTCTCCAGACCTTGGGGCTGTCTCCAAGGCTTTGAGCATGGGTGGTGCTTTTAGGTGGGGATGTGGGAGCATGAAGGCAGCTGGCGGGGTGGTGAGCATCGAACCACAGAAGGAACAAGAAAAGATGCTGTGGGGCAAGGAGGGAGAGCCTTGTCTTCGAAATCACCTGGTTGTGAAGAACAACCAGTGCTGGGGTCTGTCTGTGGCCTCTTCCCATTGGATACTCTTGGAGGAGCCACTGAGTTTCTGAGCTTGCCACCTGTTTTGAATGAAGCTGGAGCTGCATCCAGCACCGCGTGGCTCCAGACCTTTCTGGGAAGCCCCAGCAGCTGGGGATGGGCCACAGCAGCGGCACTGCCAGGCCCTGCAGGTCAGCCTGGGATGCTGGGCAGGAAGAGCCAGGGCTTGGCAGGAAAGCTCCCTGTGATGTCACCAGCCCTCCAAAACGTGCTGGCTCTCCCTGGTGACATGGGCACAGCAGAAGTGGCCCTGCAGACCCTCCCCAGCCCGTTTCTCTCTGTTCCCTCCTCCAGAATCCTCTAAATCTGATGACGAAGATGACGAGCACGTCCCCACCCGGGAAGACATCAAGAGGGAGGGGCAGCTGCTGATCCAAAGCAAGAAGAAAGCCAGCGTGTCACGGAATGCACCCCGAGATTAGTTTAAGGGACAAGAGGGTCCAAAACAACTTTTATTAAACCGGTGAGAAACAGGGTTTTAGAACTCCAAAAGTGACTTAAATATAGGTTCGGGTATCAGTTGAGGAAAATTATGAAGGGGCAGCAACTAGTACAACAGGAGGTCCACAGTGTGCATGCACGTGGCTTCACCCAAAACAATGCCGGAACCGCCCCTGAGGCCCAGAGGAGTACACGCTTGCCTGAACACGGTGCGGGATTATTCTTAAAGGGATATAGGTACTCGTAGTGAGTACGGAAAGTGTACGCTCGCGATTCCGCGAGGGTAAATTTATAATACACTCGCAATCCTGCGAGGGTTAATTTACTTACACGTGCAAATGTGCACGGAATACTACACGTGCTTATATGGAAGCACGGGAGGAAAATACACTCGCGATTATGCGAGGAAATAATTTTATACGTGTGCCAATGTGCACAGAAGGTTACTCGTGCATATGTGCACGGAAAGTATAAATACACTCGCGCTTATGCGAGCAAATAATTTTATACATGCTTATATTAAGCACGGGAAGTTACAGGTGCAAATGTGCACGGAAAGTATAAATATACTCGCAATCCTGCGAGCCGTTTTACTCACACCCGTGGCGGCAAGGCAAGCGGAGTCTCCATCCCGGGGAGGAGGGCTCTCGGCGGCAGCATCTCGCTCGTGCTCCGAGAGACCCGCGACAATGGGCGGAGTCTCGACGAGAGTCCCGTTTTTTATAGGCTGATCAGACCTGACTCTAGGCATTCTAGAAGCTTCTCTGCACCCCCACACCGGTTGTGGGGTGCCCCTGAAGCCTCCAAACATCCCCCACACTGGCCGCGGGCACCCAGCGGCTCACTGGCGCCTCGGCACTCCCGTCTCCTAATGACCCTGAGCCCTTCTCTCTGTCAGCCTCTTCCCGAATGTTCTGCAGGGTACGCTAAATTAGGCTTTTACACATATCTGTGGAACAGTTTTTTTCTACAAAGACTACATACAGGTTGCATTGTTTAATGGCAGCATGTACTAATATTATATGCTCAGGTTTCACAGCCACTGATAACATATCCATTTAGACCAGTTTGATTAACAAATATATCGTTAAGTCTATTACAGTCTCTAACCCCAGGAAAAATACACCCACGTGTTTAGTGAGAAATTATATTACGGATATACGCTTGCCTGAATCTGGCAAGGAATTATTCAAGAAAATCCACGGGTTTATAATGAGGAAAACACCTGCCCAAGCGGCGAGGAATTGTTTAATACACTCGCTGATCTGGTGAGGAAATAGCTCAGTTCTACCTAGTAAGTTATCGCTCACCCCAGCGAGGCGACGAGGCTGACCCAATCCCGGGAGGCTACTTTAGGTGGCGATCCTGCCTAAGGGGAGGCTTCAGGCAGACAGACCCGCAGCTCCGAGAAGACCACAAACGGCCATTCAACGGGACCCCGTTTATATCCGTGTCAGATCTGACTGTGGGCGGTCTAGAAGCTTCACGTCTTCTCTGCACGCCCCTACTGTGGCAGGGCAGCCGCGCTCCCCGCTGCAGACACGTTGGGTGAGAGAGGCAGGAAGAAGCGGGGAAGGGTAGAAGGAAGCCCATCGGCGCTTGCAGCCCTGTGTCCCCATGTGGGGACATGGCAGGGGCGGCCTGGGGAAACCCCTCCCACTCAGGAGACAGTGGGGTGGGGGCAGCTCCCAGAAACCCCTGCCCACTGCAGAGCCCCTGGCAGGGCCTGGGGGGCAGGTGTGTGCAGCCCCTCTGTGACACGGTCCGAGGTCACAGTGGGACAGCCAGACGTCACAGTGGTGACAGTCCCCCTTTCCCTGTCGTGACCAGCATCTGCCCCACTCACCCCGGTGAGGCCGAGTCGACTCCAAGTGCTGAGAGCTGCTCTCGCCACCGCTCTGCTCTGGAGTAGCTGCTCTGCAGTGAGGAGGAGAAGGTGGAGAGAGGGAGCACGACAGCACCAAGGAGTGTGAAAGGTGGAGAAGGAGAAGGAGGAGGAGGAGGAAGAGGAGAAGGAGGAGGAGGAGGAGAAGAGAAAAAGAAGGAGGAGGAGGAGGAGAAGAAGGAGGAGGAGAAGGAGGAGAAGAGAAAAAGAAGGAGGAGAAGAAGGAGAAGAAGGAGGAGGACAAGGAGGAGGACAAGGAGAAGCAGTAAAGCCATTGTCCAGCCACTTGCTGCTGTTGTTGACTTGAAGCAGCAGTGGAACTAAGATGGCAAGACAGCTCTTCTTGCAGCCTCACCTGAGCCCAACTATTGAGAAGCTCGAGCGTTATGGTAAGGCCTTCAGGCCCAATTTCACATGTGTGTCTGGGTCAAGGACATCTCTGAAATCAGGATGGAAACCCGAGGACTGTGGGGGGTGGTTGCTCAGGAGTGGTGACTGCAAGGAGGGACCTGCTTGACCATCCCAAAGGGCTGAGGGGCTGATGTGGCAGCCAGGGCTCCTGGTTCCCTTCCTGACGTGGCCCCTGCCTTCCTGGGGCAGCCCAGGCAGAAACCCCTGACCCCAAAGGGCTGCCCTTGCCTGGCGCTGGGCATTACCCACGCTGAGCTCATGTCTGAATGGAAGAGCTGAAGGTGCTCGTGGGCCACGTGGGCTCTGTGTGTTCAGAGATGTGACCCGGCAAAACTGGCCCCTGCTGGGGAGACACCAGGGCCTGCCCTGAGCCTCCGAGAGCCGCGTGGAGCACAGCCCCGTGCCCCCGCGGGCATGGCAAAGCACTGCCGGCTTCCCGTGGGAGTGGGTCACACCCTGGAGAGCTGCACCTGCAAGGAAAGGAGCCCCTTGGAGGCAGCATGAGGTGTCCTTTGGTTCTTGCCGGGCTGGAGAGAGACCACCTGAAATGCCTGAGTGAAAGATGCATCGCTCCTTGGACAGGAGTGGGCCGAATGGTCTTGAGCTTGCTGCCTCAGAGCATGACAGGTCTTTCCCTTGTTTTTCCAGAGTTCGCTAAGATTTGGGCCAGCACATCGTATCACCTCAGCCTGCAGCTGGCTCTCCACCAGGTGGGCCTTACCTCCTTCTCCCCTCACACCCTGATGAACGCTGATCAAGTCCTGACAGCCCTTTGCCATGGGGTGCAGCTGTTCTTCCCCTGCGTTGAAAGCGGGAGCAACGCCCCAGCACGACACTGCAATGCACACAGTGACATGGACACCTTCTCTGTCCATTCAGATGTACAAGAAGGTCCCCCCGTCAGAGTTGCATGTGAAAACCTGGAAGCCTGGGACACATCTGGATTTATTCCAAGCGTGGGAACCCCCTGCCTTCTATCTGATTGAGCCAGAGGGTGTTTGTCAGCTTTCCCTCACCTATTTGGTTCTTCGTAGCTGAAGGGGGGTGAGAGGGAAAAGCGCAGCCCCTGTTTGTGTTCTCCCAAGGAGCCCATCTTGCTCCTTTGTGCCTCAGGCCAGGGCAGGGCACTAAACGCCATCAGCCTCCTCTGACAAGTCACCCGTCTGCCCCTCCAAGACTTCTTCCCATCCGCCATCTCCTCTGTTCCAGGCTGTCCGCATTCCCGGAATCGGGACTTTTGCGGTTGTCAGAAAGCGAGTAGCCCTCAGCGAGCAGGATCTGGTGATCGTGGAGAGACCCGTGTTTCGACCTGACAAGGCTGTTGTGCAGGACCATGAGCTCCGCTATGGTTGCAAAGACTTCCCTGGTAAGCAGCGTGAAAGCGGCGCTGGCCCTTGAGCAGGGTGGGAAGGGGTGCTGTGCTCCCCAGAGGTGACTGAGGGGAGTACCAGCCACCCACCGCGGTCCTGCCAAGAGCTTCACTCGACAAAACCAGCCGGCTGTGAAAGGACCCTGCCTAGCTGTTTGTTTTAAAGAATCACCAGAGGACAATACAGCTAAGAGCGCACTCTCTTTGTCCTGCTTCAACAACAGGTTCCCTCACAGCTTCCTTGGTGTGGTGTCTTCTGGTTCCGTGATGCTTCAACTCTTGCTCCCCCTTTCCGCTGCACTAGACCTCCTCCAGGCAAATGCCGGGGCTCTTCCCAGCTCCCTCAGCCTCCTTGCACAGGGGAAAAGCAGGGGAAACCCAGGGGGGTAAGACGGTTCCTTCCAAAAGCCAGTGACGGCGACACCTGCGCCTTCTAGTCACTACTGCCTTTGGGGCAGCTGTTGTGGGACCCTGGGGAGCACCCAGAGCTTGGGGCTGTGTTTGGGGTGCGTTTCTCTCTAAAGACAAAGACAGCACCGAGTGTGGGCT
The DNA here is from genome assembly GCF_037038585.1 of Patagioenas fasciata. Taxonomy (NCBI): domain Eukaryota; kingdom Metazoa; phylum Chordata; class Aves; order Columbiformes; family Columbidae; genus Patagioenas; species Patagioenas fasciata. The sequence goes on from NC_092538.1 coordinate 13,586,375, forward strand.
GGCACCCTCCAGCTTGCCCTGGGACCTGGTGCCTATCTCCCCACTTTGTCCCGCAGTCACTCTTCTTCCCACCAAGTGCCTAAGACTCTTTGTTTCCCTTTCTGTATCAGAGAAGCCACAGCTGTCTGCTCCGCACCTCACTGTCCACTTTAAGAGGAAGGGACAAGCCGAGCGTCTCCTCAGAGGCGCTGGCCCAGCCAGGCAGCCCAGTACCAAAGTGTTGCCTGAGGGCCTGGAGGCTGCAGACCTTTGATTGTAGCCTGCCCAGCAGGTCTGCAAGCTCATGTGTTCCTCTTCTCTTGTCTTTCAGGCCATCAAGATTTCGAACAACTGCCGTATGCTGAGATAGCCTCAGAGAACGCTGTCTCTGAGGGCACCGTGCAGCTCTACATGGAAAGGACCACGCACCTTTTCCATGCCTACCTAGAGAACAGGAAGAACGTTGCCATCATCTGGAGGGACGTGGGCATGCTGATTGCCGAGGGAAAAGAGATAAAAAAGAGATTTTACTTACACTTTTTGGAAAGGCTGAATGGCACTGGCAAGATGCTGCAAGCTCTTCTCGAGGTAGGATTTTCACTTTCCCAGCCCCACTCCTGCTGCTTCTGAAATGCTTTCTGGGGGCTGCTTTCCCCTGGCCGACCATGCCTTGTTCAGTCACCTGGGCTCCTGGAGCTCTAGAGCACAGCAGGCTCTCTGCAGAGCACCTCCCTGGCGTGCAATGGCCTGGCTTTGCAAGAGCCACCCCCAGAGGAGCTGCACTTTGCGAGAAAAGGCCGGCGTTGATGGCGGGGAGCGCTGCGTGCCCCACTCTGGGGGCCGGGAGCAGAGGCACAGGCAGAGCAAGGCTTGCTGAGCCCAGAGCCCTTGGGCGGCTCTGGCTCTTTGCTGGCGCTGGGCTGAGGCGGAGCGAGCAGCCGGCCCTTCCCAGTGTCCGCTCCTCCCGTCATCCGTCTCTGTCCTCGTTGCAGATGCCGGAGATGAGGGACTCAGTCATCTCACGCCATGACACCGCTGCTTCCCAGACCTCCTCTGGACGTGTTATCGTCCTGCCATGGTATGTTTGACTTCACTTGGAGGAACGTGGGACAGTGGCACGGCTTATGCATCTGTCCTACTGTGGAGCTAGAGACGCATTTAGGCAACATTTCCCACTACGTTTCTCCTGCTCCTTTTCTTTCCTCTGTGGGAGAGACTGCTCTTAGGTCCGGAAACGTTAATCTGCAAGGCTCTACAGGAACTTGGAGGGCAAGATCAGAATTCAAAAGGGTGTTAGAAAATCAGAGCACTAGATAATATTCTGCTCTCCATGTGCACTGTGAGCAGGATCATTTCCCCAGAAGCAGCAAGGGGGTTTTGTGGGAGGACGACCATTCTCACGGGAAGGATGGAAAAAAGCGGGCACAGGCTGACGGGGTCTCACCTAGCCCTCCCGGCACTGGAGTTTCTACTGCAGCCCTCCGGGTTGGGCTGCCTTGGGAAACAATGTGGTGTCCTTTCTTCAGCCTGGTACCTTCTTGCTCTTCAGGTGCCAACTTGAGACCGTGCCTAAGATGCCAACGCTGATAGACCTGACGGGACGTGTGCAGGGAAAAGGTGATGGCAGTGGAAAGAAAGGTCGGGGACCAGTGGGTTGCTGGCAGGGGGCTGCAGGGTTTCCTTCCACGGCACATGGAGGGGATCAGAACTGAGGTTACCCCAGGAGGCCTGGAAGAGGGAGAGGCTCCTCCTGTGACTCTCTGGACCCATCATGGTAATGCTCCGGTGCCCCATCATGGGACAAGGTCTCAGGACAGTCCTGCACCACAAAGGGCCTCTTGGACTGCTGAAGGACACCTTTCCAGTGGCCTCCACTCCCTGCTTGGGCTGCAAACAGTGCAAAGCTCTAAGCCTGCTTCTTTCCATCATGTGCTCAGATGTCTCAGAGGCAATGCCTGTGGTGTGAACCTGCTCCAGCAGCAAATGTGTGTACACAGGACCAATGCAGAAATCCCAGAGCTGGGTTCCCTTGAGCAAAATGATTCCCCTTCCCAGAATGACTCCCGGAGACCACCGGCTCTGCCAGGGAACCCCCTGTTTCAGCACAAGGATGAGAGAAAGCCATCCAGATAGTTTTCCCCAGGGAACCCCAGGGAATAATAGTGCACTGTAGGCACGAGGAGCTGGACCAGAAAAACAGTGTCAGAAAAGGCCTAAGACCTCCCAGGAAACATGGCTTTCCCCCAAAGGGATGAAAAGGACCACCTTCCCCAGTGTTACCACAGCCCTGAGCAGACCCGCACGTCACTCTCCTTGGAACTGGCACACAAGTGGCACCCGGTTCCCAGAACAACACCGAGATGCTGTTCTGAAGAACCGTCTCCTTTCCCCTTTCTAGAGGATGCTGCCGAGAAGCGCCTCCTCCGTCGAACCAGGCTTCCTCCAAATCGGTTACCTGCACCGACTGTGAAGCCGGAGCAGGGTCAGAAAGCTGAGGGGAGTGAGCCTCGCGCCAGGTGAGACACTCGCATAAATGGGTGAGCGTGACCCCCTGCTCCGGCCTCTGTGGGAGCGAGACGTTTCTCCTGGAAACACCCCAAGTGCGCTTTTCCCACGTCCCACTAACTCATGGTTTCTTGCTCATGGCAGTGTCTTGTAGCTTCTTGGCAGACTCTGCTGGCACCACTATTTCTTTCTTCCCTTCCGATGTGCAGAACTCTTGAGTAGCCAAGTGCAAAGGCTGATTCCAGGAGCAGAAGGTCATTTTGGCTTTCCCTTCAGGTTGAAATGAGCCTGGCCTTTCTGTTTGCTGAGAACAGAGTTCTGCAGTTAGTTACTGCAGAGGATTGCCCTGAGCAACCAGGAGCCTCTTCTACGCTGACGCCTGTCTTACGCAGAGCCCAGTGGCAGGATGGCCCTTCTCGTGGGGTCGTGTCCTCCTCCCTTTGACACTGTGTCCCCAGCGCCCAACCTGCCCGTACAGGGCGTAGCGCTATCTCCGGGCACAGGACCCTGTTCCTCTGGTTGCTCCAGCAAGAGAGGGCCGAGACCTGGGCATCCTGAGTTGCAGGGGGGCTGTTGGGCCCATCCGAGGCTGACAGCTTGGGGTCTTCTCTGTGCCTGGGGACTTGATCACAAGGATGCGAGCAGAGCACGTTCTGCTGCAGAAGCAGGTGCGCCACCTGGAAGCACAGGATGCAGAACCAGCTCCTCCTGCGCTCCTGCCAACACGCCCTGTTGTGTCTTTGCAGGCAGCTACCGGTCATCCAGAGGAGCTGCTTGAAGGAAAAGGAGGAGAAAGGAAAGCTACCGCCTCTGCTTGCACCCAGAGAAGTGGACTTCATAGCCAGAGCCATTGAGAGGAGAGAAAAGGTACCCGACACCGGATGCTGCAGGAGCACATCCTACTGGACTGTAGAGCAGCGTTGCTCCACACGTGCCAGTGCTCACAAGATTCTTCACTGGGTGTTCACGGGACCACTGACCAGTTGCTTTGGTGTTTGCTTGAAGGGAGGCGGGTCACTGTCAGTTGAGAATATACTTGTCACTTCCAGTAGCCTGGAAACACCCCCAGAGCCCTCACTTGAGGCCGTTTCTGTCGGCCAGGTGACTGCAGGGCTTGTCTGGGCTCGCCAGCTGCCGGCTGGTTTGTAGCCCGGTGGTGGCTTATCTCCCTGGTCATTCCAGACGGGCTCCTCGGTGGAGCCTGCGGGAACCTGGGAGCAAACCAGTGTGGACAGCAAGGCAGAAGAGAAGGGAGGGAGGGAGGGAGGGAGGGAGGGAGGGAGGGAAGGAAGGAAGGAAGGAAGGAAGGAAGGAAGGAAGGAAGGAAGGAAGGAAGGAAGGAAGGAAGGAAGGAAGGAAGGAAGGAAGGAAGGAAGGGAGGGAGGGAGGGAGGAAGGGAGGAAGGAAGGAAGGAAGGAAGGAAGGGAGGGAGGAAGGAAGGAAAACAGCTCAGCCGTGGCAGGGAAGGCTAATGCTGCCTGCTATTGCATTTTGTTTGTCCCCCAGAATAAATGGGAGAAGAAGGAGGAGCAGCTTCCACCGTATATCCAGAAATACCTGGAAGAACAGGAAGAGAAGGAAACAGAGCTGGCAGAGGCCGAGGCAGAAGAGGAGATGCCCAATGTGGAAGGAAATGGAGAAAAGCCAAAGGAGATGCAGAGGAGCCAGGTACTTGGGATTCCTGCAGAAAAAGAGCACTTTCTCCCGTGGGGCGGCTGAGACTGCAAAGTACCCTGGTACCCAAGCCGTCATAGCAGCCTTGCTGCAGCAGAACCGGGCGGGTGATGCTGCCCTTCCTGAGCAAGAAGGGGGACACAGAGTTGCAGTGAAACCCTGGTGACACTCAGAGGTCACCCCAGGGCCTGCTGAGCTCCTTCTCCCGGCTCTCCCCGTCCCGTGTGGTCCATTCAGAAGTGTTCTGGGGTCTGCGTGCTGGGAAGCAGCACCCTCCGGGTGCAGGGCTGTTGTATGAGAGTCTCCTCCTGTGCAGGAATCCAGCTCCCCCGAGTGCTCCTCAGACAGCTCCTCGAGCAGCGTGGAGTCAGACGAGTCCAGCTGTGACCTGCTGGAGATGAACATGGAGGGCTGGGAAGAGGCCGGAGAAGAGCCCCCCAGCGTCCCTGAGGACAACAGCGTCCCCCAGAAGCGGTACGAGATCTACTCCACGTCGGCCAGTGCCAGGAGACCATCTCAGGCGCTGAGGCTCGCGAGAGACACGTCCAGCAAGAGCCTCCTCCGGCGTGACGAGCGCCAGTGCCGGCCAGCCAGGCTGCTGACACCAGCTCTCCCTTCTGTTCAGTAAAGCCCCACCTGCAAACCGCTGGGTCTGACACTGTGGGTGTTTCCTTGGCGGCTGTGGAAGCTGCGCTGGGCAGTGGCGCAGGGAAAGGCCACTGCAGGGAAGAGGGCTGGAGCCTCAGCCTCAGCCCTGCTCCAAGGGCAGCCCTCCCCAAGGCTCTGCTGTACCGGCTCGGCTGCGGCCCTGCTCTTTGTGCCCCTGCACCCCGCGTCCCTGGCACGGAGCCTGCCGCAGCTGCACATCCCGGACAGGAGCGGGAGGAGAAGGAGGAGGAGGAGGAAGAGGAGGAGGAGGAAGAGCCTGGGCACCCTGGGGAGCCGAGCTGCAGGGGAAAGCATCCGGGGGCTCGCCCAGCCAGGGCACTGCGGGGCGCCCAGAGCTGTGCAGGAACCACCGTGTGCCACAGGGACAATGGCACCCCAGGCAGGAGCCGTGCCTGGGGAGAGGAAAGCCATGGCGGGCAGCTGGACTCTGCCAAAGCTCTGCTGGGGCTCCCGAGCCTTTTGTTCCACAGCCCCTGGCAGGAAAGGCAGGCTGGAGCCGAGGTGGGATGGGGACACCTCCGAAAGCTCCTCTGCGGAGCCCTGGGTTGGCATAAAGCGTGTCACAGGGGCCTGAGAGCGGCTGTGTGGCAGGAGGGAAGGAAGTTCGAAACTGCTGGCTGTTGGGCACCCTCACCCTGCCCGTGCTCTGTGGGGACTCCACGCAGCGGGTGTCAGCGATGCTGGCAGAGCCCAGGCAGGCTTAACCGCGCTACGAGAGATCGGGCCCATTTGTCAGACCTCTGTGGGATATTTTTTCCTGAAAAGCCCTGATTTTTGGGCATCCTGACTTTGCCTCCATAGGAGTAATTCCTACTGCCATTTACACTCTAAACAGCTGTGCCTTTCTCATGGCACCACGCGTGAGGTTGGCCAACGGTCAACAAGAATGGCTTGCCTCTTCTTAGGTGAATCTAAGCAGCTAAGGAATATATGGATATATATATGTATATATGAAGACTTATGTAGATAGGTGCCATGCAAACACCTGCCCCTGAGTTACCTACCTGCTTCCCCTCCTGCTCTAGTAGGCAGAAACGGGATTTCTTCCATATGATGCCAGTGACTTCAGACACCCACTTTGCTTTATCTTGACGTGCCGCACACAGGATCACCTTTCTTTGCACTGGAAGAGAGTCTGGATCACTGAGAGACAGAAACCTGCAGTTGTTGCTGCTCTGTAAATCAGGTCTTTTGCAGTCTTCAAGATGGATATAAAATGTAGCGAGAAGTCACTTGCAGAAATCATAGTCCTGTTTCTCCTGTAGTGTTCCTGCGCTTGCCCAAGGCGGGGGCTGGAGAAAGCGTAGGACAAGCTGAGGCACCATATGGAAGTACAAGAAAGTACAACTTTCACCCTTTGGCAAACAAGATTTGAGCAAATCAGATTGCAGTCTGGGTAATTCAGTGAGAAGGGAAACTGTGCGTGAATTTGGGGGTGGGAGGGGCTGTTTCTGTGAATAAAATGTCACACAGATGTGTTTGACATTCAAGAAGTTAACAGCAATCACTATCCTAAAAAATATAAACACCCCTTCCTTCCCCAAAGCGTTAGAGGCCTTCAGACAATACACACAGACTCACGGAGATTCCTAGATCCAAATCAGTTCACATTCCAGCAACTTTTAAATACAACCTCATACAATATCAAGTTCCCATCCATCATAGCATTTCGGGTTTGTTTTGGTTTTGGTTTTGTGGGGGGTTTTTGTGGATTTTTTTTCCCCCCCAATCGGAATCAGAGTTTAACAATTTAAATTCTTTCCTGGTCTAAAAATTATTAGATAACAATAAGAGTAAATTAACTTAGAGTACCATACTTCATCCCATTTTTTCCAAAGTTCTGCAGAACAACATTAATTGCAATACAGCACTAAAACCCAGAATTCCACATTTAAGCCACATTCGAGTACAGTATCGTTTCAAGTTTCTTTTATCAGAATATTTCCCCAAAAGTTACTCTAATGCGTAAGGATGCATCCTAAGGGGGAGCAAGGTGGTATTTTAGCAGCGGAACCGGTTCCCATTTCGTAATTATCTCCCCAAACAAAATTCTTTTGGTACGAAATACATATATATATATATATGCCAACTAAAATACTGAGCTCAGATATGACAACCAAGTACCAAGTTCAAATATGCAGTTGGATCACAGTTACTTATTCAAGACAATATCTCCATTTTAGCACTGCACCTCAAAATTATTTTAGCATTGATCTCAAAATTATTTGATAACAATAAGAGTAATATTTCCTTTTGGGGTCTTCTGGCTTCTCACTGGGTCTTTTCACTGATATCACGTGTGCCTTTGTTTAGTTCAGCTGTAGACACTGTTTATGGTCCATAGCCTTCCGGGTACTGTTTGTGTGAATAAATCCTTTTCTTCTCAGCAAAGTGCCAAACAGGCCCCGTTCTGCAGACGTCTGTGATGCCTCCACGTTAGCCTTGCATTGTTATTTTTTTCCCCAGTCAGTTCCGTTCTTCCCAGCAAAGTGTGAACCAGACCTTATCTTGCAAGTCTTCAGTGTAGTTTGTAGGTGCTTTTGGTAAATATGAGCAGAACTTTACAGCTCCAGATTTTAGCAAAGATTAGTTACAAAGTTTTCTTTTACAGCAAAGATTTTAGCTTCCTAAGTAACATGAAGCAGCAAGTATATTAAAAATCATGCAACCTTATACTTCCAGATAATTCGTTATTTCTAGTATGCATTTGCTTAAGCTAAACGATTGCTATGAAACATAAATTGGGCTCATCCACTGAGCTGTGAGCAGTAAAACCATGGCCATACGGCTGGTTATTCAGCAGAGCGAGCTCAAAGTAGGCTCATCCAGGCTGTCATATTTATAAAATAAAGTTGTTGGCTCATAGTCAAATTGCAGACAGTGGGAAAGGTCTGCACAAGACCCCCTGCACCCACAACCCATTGGTGTTCAGCTGCTGTTCTGCTTCCCTGTGGGTCTCCTGGAAGGAGCTCTTGGCCTGGCTGCAGCCCAGGCCTTTCCCTCCTCTGGAGTCTGAACCAAACTGCCGCTGGGCTGGCTGGAGGGGGTCAAGTGCATCCACCACACCTGGGAACCTGTATCGTTCCTCCTCGTGCACCACAGCTGCCCCGGTCCCTTCCCTGGAGCCAGCCCCAGGATGGACTCCATCCACCCCAGCAGCCTGATCACCACGTGGTCCTCTTGGGAGTCACAGAATCAGAGTGGTTGGGCTGCAGGAGCTCTGCAGATCCCCAGCCCAGCCCTGCTCACACAGGGTCACAGAGCAGATCACACAGGTGGGTCCAGGCGGCTTTGGATGTCTCAGAGAAGGAGACTCCACACCCGCTCTGGGCAGCCTGGGCCAGGCTCTGGCACCTCCCAGCAAACAAGTTTCTGCTCATGTTCACATGGAGCCTCCTGTGTCACGGTTGAGACGGACAAATGGCATAGACCAAGTTCTCTGAGGATAAAAGCAGCAGATGCCATTTATTGCCACAAGTGCATTTTTATACAGTTTTACCAATTCAAGTGTCTCTTCACTATTGGTTACAAGTTACAGCAGTAACATCTCTTTGGCTATTTTTGCTGTCATCAATGTTACTCTTTTACTCCCTTCTCCCTCCCGGGTACATCCTTAACATCTCCGGATACTCCATCACTCCCATCTTTCTCATGGGTAGGCCTTCATATCTTCAAGGCTAATTTTTGTTCCCATGCCCTCCGTCAGGGAATCCACAGACCCACCATAGTCCCACATAACTGTGCACAATATTCCTGCCCTTCCAAAAATAAGCAAAAAATCTCACTCAAAACCCCCCACACCACAAAGATTTTTATTAGAGAAGTCTCACGATCGTAAGCCCGTATTTTATTAGAGACTTGTCCCAGCTGCCCGCAGAATATTTCATTTTTAGTAGAGATGCAGCGCATCCCCCTCCCCACTCCCCTGGGTATTATTTTTATCAGCTTTTGCTTTATCCCCTCCTATAATGGTTGCTCTGTTCCTTGAGCAATGCTTAGTGCTGTGGAGTCTTGGAAGAAACTTTGAGGGAAAATGCAGCACAGGTATAAAGTATCATTGACTCCAGTGATGTAGTGATTGACGTGGATACCTGCTGGGGACCAAGAAGGTGGGGAGATGCTGGTGGTGGTGACCACGAAAGGAGAAGAAGAACAATGAACATGAAAACTCAAGAAATGAGACCTCCCTGAACCACAGGTGAGATCCCAGAGGAGGAGAGTTGAAGGGCAAAGGAGTTCAGGACAACTGGCAGTTTTTCAAACCCTGTTCAGTGCAAACGGTGCCAATAATAAAGCGAAGATCGCAAGCGTAACAAGAAACCAATCTGGCAGAATCACAGGCTCTTCTGCACCCTTGTGATCCTCCAGCTGAAAATAAAAGGAAAAGCACAAGAAGACAGGGTCATAATCAGAAAGGTCAAGGCAGAAAATCAGATAAAACTAACAAAGGACATCCAAAAGGGCTAACAAGGAAGAGCCCAGACAGGAGTAGGGAGAGGACAGGTCAGAGATATTTAATCTAAATGCAATGTTTTCACTTGGATGGTTAAACCCACACACATACACACCCGGCTGAGCCGCTCACCAGGGTCCGCACCCATCTCACCCCACCGACCACCTTCACATTTCCTCCTAGAAAAGCCTCAGGTTGTTACAGTGCTGGCAGAGCAGCACAGAAAGGCACCAAGACTTCACTTTTACCATTCACAGGGGCATGAATTAGGTGTATTCTCTCATGTCCTGTCCCTCACCCCATCTAGAGGGTTATTTCAAGAGCTCCTGGAAGACAGGCAGGCCCAAAGGTCAAGAAACCAGCAAATAATCTAATCGGAAGGAAACAAGGAAGCTTGGGTCACAATGTATTAATTCTGGAAACAAAAAATAAGCAGATTGAAACACTGGGAGAAGAGATTATTAACTCAGCAGAACAAGGACTGGTGGCTGGAGATGGACAGAGACTCTGAACTTTCAGGCTCAGGTCCTGAGTTTCACAAACCTGCAGTGTCCACTCCTTTAATATCATAAAATTTATATTTCCCTGAAGAATTTAGGCCCTTGAGTCAAGTTACTTAATGAGAAGAAACTTTTGTTTTAATCTATGTTTTCAGTTTCTTCTTAATTTTTTTTTAAAAGACCTCTTTAATTAGCCCTCCTGTTACTCATCTCTTCATTTTGCAGGGCTTACTGTGATTGCTGGCTTTTGGCCACACACTTATTCAGCTCATCCGAACAGAACTTCAGCTGTTGCCTGTAAGTTAGAGCTGAACATCCAAGTACAGGTATAAACACCAGAAAGTTACAGAAGAAGAAATATGAACCAATTTCTTTACAGGATATCTCACTCTGTCTGGTTTGCCGCCTCCTCAGGCGCAAAAATAATAAACCCTATTAATTTAAGTCTTATTTAGCTGTTCCATCTCTCTGCAATAATTGATTGGGCTTTAGACACTCAGCCAGAAAACACAATCAAATCAGGTTTGCCTGGTGACTGCGCCATAGCAGTGCCAGAAACCCCCAGTCCCCACACTTGCTCTAATTGATTAAAACATTTGGTCACTCGCACATTTCTATATAGACAATTAAGCTAAAGAGACACTACAAACGCAGCAAGACCAGCTGAGAGCAATAATGGATCTTTTCAGTCTATTTTTCTAGGGAGAATTAGGACTTAGCGATGTTGCAGTAACTAAAGCGGGTTTTGTCTCCCCTTTGCTCCCGATGCAGCAGCCTCAGGAGCTCAACGCTGCACAATCGCTGCCTTGCAGGGAACCACACCAACGAATTATCTGCTTTTCCTGCCCTCCAAAAAAGCTGCCACGTGCTAAATCTGCATCTGTTTGGCATCTATCAGGGCTGTAGCACTTCCAGGAATGAGGGGGAAGGGCTCCAGTGCAGAGTCAAGCCACATTTTTTACAAATACCCCCAATTTTCTGAGTCTGTTTGGATGCTGGCTCCGCACGTGCCGGCTGGCACGGGGCCAAAATGTGTCAGTCACAACCAGGCAAACACAACGATACCCAGTTCCCAGGAAAGTGGCTGAACTGCAGCATTTCTTGCCAAAGTGATGCACAGAGAACAAACAGGCTCCTCGGACTCTTCCTCAGAGATCTTGGGGGAGCTGCAGCGGTCGGAAACATTGGCAGAATCTACAAGTGTCAAAAGCCTAAAAGAAGAGATCCAGAAAAAGAAAAAGAATTGCAGCCGCCTTATCTGCAACTTTGTGCACACGAGACAAGAACGGTGAGGCATGACATTTGTATTAAAAACATTTTGCCAACAGTAGATCCAGACTATCACTTCATACGTCTCCAATGGCACAGGTGGTACCTGCTAATAGAAGGTAACGTTTATCCTACCCAGTCACTGGTCCCTGCAGTTCTACATTCAGTCTTGCGTGACTAAGAATCTGCAAACGTGGTTTAAAGCAGAAAGCGTACAGCTAGTCCTGGCTGGAGGATTAGTAAGCTGTGCTGACATGCAACCAGTAGAGAGGAGCGTGGGTATGGAATTCCTGTCTCCCTGCACCAAATCAAATGACCAGCACAGCTCACAGCCACACAGAGGCTGTAACACCCCAACCACAGGGTCTAAAAAAGAAACAACAAGCAGAGAAAGCTTCAGTTCTGCTTTACATCAAGCTTAAGGTGTGCATGATGTGAGACTTGAGATGAGTGTCAAAATTAACCTTTAAGTCTTCCTCCTCAGTAGAGATCTGAGAAGACAGGCAGCTGCAGTGCATATGGAAAATCCAGCAGCTGAAAACCCATTTCACCTGCAGCAGGTCAATAGTCATAGAATCATTTTGGTTGGAAAAGCCCCTCAAGATCAGGGAGTCCAACCATAACCCACGCCTGGCACTGCCCCATGTCCCTGAGAACCTCATTTAAACACCTTTTAAACCCCTCCAGGGCTGGTGACTCCAGCACTGCCCTGGGCAGCCTGCTCCAATGCCCCACAGCCCTTTGGGGAAGAAATTGTTCCCCACATCCAACCTCAGCCTCCCCGGTGCAACTTGAGGCCGTTTCCTCTGCTCCTGGCGCTTGTTCCTGGGGAGCAGAGCCCGACCCCCCTGGCTCCAAGCTCCTTTCAGGCAGTTCAGAGATCAGAAGGTCTCCCCTCAGCTCCTGTTCTCCAGCTGAACCCCCCCAGGTCCCTCATGAAGTGGTTTGGGATGGAAGGGACCTTAAAAATCATCTAGTGTCCACCCCCCAGCCATGGGCAGGGACACCTTCCACTGGACCAGGTTGCTGAGCATCCCAACATGGCAAAAAGTCCAGAAGAAAACCCAAAGACACCTTCCGGCACAGATCTCTACACCACCAAAAACTCATTGCAAGAAAAGGCTTGGAAAGCATACACAAAAAGGCATAATTACAAAGGAATGAAGTAGAGCAGTGGTTGAAAAATGCCCAGAAGTCACAAGAAAGACTCAGCCATCCTCCTCCAAAAATGCAGCCACCATGAGCTCGGTTATAGCCCATCTGATGTCACATTGTGCTTCACAAACTCCTCAACGACCTCCAGAGGGCTTTTCTTCTGAGGAGGGAAATACACAGCTGGCAAATCAGTGTGGGTCTACCAAGCAACCTCCACAAAAGCCCTGGGGTTGGAAGCAATGATTGTCTGTTAAAGCTGAAACATTTCGGTGCAGAAAAGGGAGCTTCACAGCAGGAGATCTTTACAGGGGGAAAAAACGTCCCAGTTTCCCGCTGTTTTACAGGAGTGTGCCGGAGCTGAAGGTCAGACACAGCGGCAAATCCATCACCACCGACTTCAGGAGCATTGGCTGGAACACAATTGCTGCACTTGAGCCACCACCCAAAAGAATGTTCTGACTAAAGCGAGAAAATGTCACTGTTGGTGAAAGGAACCTGTTCAAATTATTTCAGCTTTTTATACCAGAATAGAAGTGGAATCCGGGCAGCGGAATTTTTCAGTTTGCCCAAGTGCGACAGGAGAAAACTCCAGTTTCATTCCTAGGGCTGCTCAGTCTTTGAGAAACCCTTGAAAGGCCACCAAGAGCTATTCTTTAGGCTTCCTCTTTCCCTTAAAAGAAAAGAAAGCGCTGTTGAAAAGTATAAAAGGCTTGAGATTTGTGGAAGGGTTTGCTTCCGTGAACTGAAAGCAGGAGTGAGAACATGAGAGGGGATATTACAGGGCTCTACTTGACACGCAAAAATACTGCAGTCGCAAAATGGATGGAAAGCTTGGTCTTTCCGTGATGCTGCTTCAGATCCTTCTCGTCATACAGGAAACTAAGAACACCTTGGACATTTTTAACACGTAGTAAAAGCCTGCTAAGGTCAGTGAAAAATGCAGCTGCTTCAGCAGGCAAGCCAAGCCGAACCTGGTGTCAAGAAAACGAGACTGGCAGAGTTCAGGGCTGGGAATGCCAGGAGCTGTAAGAAATACCAACCTCAACAGCTGAGCAGAAAAGAGCTAAAAGATTGTTAGGATCTGGCTTTTTGCCTAAACCCAGATGCCCATTTTAATCCAAGAGCCCCTTCTGCTTTGCAGCAGGGGACAACAGGAATAACAAAAATTTCCAATACATAAGCGCATAATTTCTTGTCAAACTAAGCCTATGATGGGGTGTCGAACATTTTCACCGGAGGCCACAGCAGCCCCGCAGTTGCATTCAAATTGAGGATTTGGCCCACAGGGCTTGTGTTTGTTATGTGCATCGTGCTCCTGTATCGCCGACTCTGTCTCGTAACACAAAAGACATACTGGCTTTTCCTCCCTGAAACACAAACACGTATTTGCTTTCCCATCTATCAATAAATCGCCTTCCTTCCACATCAATCTTCCTCTTACTGGACATTCTGGGATTCAAATTGCTCCACCAAAGACGGTAAGATGTGTCACCTAAGTAAAAGATCTAGATGATACTTTCACCTCCATCAACTAGTACTGAAGAAAAACCAAAATCCTGGACCTTTCACAATAAGCCCCGTGGTAAGTCAGAACGCTTGCTGAGCCTGTCGCAAAACATCTGCCATGAAGATCTCACATTGGTGACCTCCACTAGTGGCAACCACGGCAAACCGTGTCTTATGGAAGTGAGGCCATGGGTATCGACCACACGGCAGCTCATCCCATTTCAATCCCTCCCCCAAATCTACCTGCAAGTTCTTGAGAGCTCCTCTCACCCAGGTGAGATGGAGAAGAGACATCCGTCCCTCAGCCCAAGTAGATTCACTAATTCCTACATTGGCTTCGCCATCCCAGGCTGCTCCCTTGAATTCTTGAATTAGATTCTGGAGGAACTGTTACTCTTTTAGCAACTAATTTGAATGAAAAAAACCTATTGCTATAATAAAAGCATTCTGAAACTAATAGACACTGGCAGATCATCTTCTCAGGCCATTTTGTCCATTAACAGCAGCTGTGTCACGCACCTGTGCTGTTAGATTGCCCACAGAAGAATTCGGAAGACCTATGAAGATGTCACATATTTCCTTATTTGGAGAACAGAATCTACAATGATTATTGAAGTGTATCACCACTATCCACATAAAATAAATGAGAGATACTCCATAGATAGTGTGAGGACATCACTATCATCTGTATCACACTTGACTGATGAGTTCTCTGCCCTTACCTGAAGTTTGAGGCCAAACTTTTGCCAAGAGATTTTAGATTTAAAACCCATCACCATCCGCCAGAACAATCCTAAGAAAACAGAACTAACCAGCCACCTCCAAAAACCATCTTCCAACTGCTCTTGGACACTGCACCCAAGAAAAAGACCAGCAAGACAAAATCCCCTCAAAGGGTCCCCACGGGGAGGTTGGGAAGACACAAGAGCGCACGCAGTTCACGTTTGGGCTGCAAAGCAAGCAGAAAAGAAAAATCCAAATAAAACCACAGGATGGGACTCGAGAACAGGTTGTGTCACAGAAGAACCAGTTTCCCGGTCCCAGCTCCCCTGCCAGGGCCAGAGCAACGGGACCCTGGGCTTTCCCCTCACACCCATCTACTCTCCCCACGAAAGGACATCTGGGTTCCTCCAGCGCCCACCACAGCCCAGCCTCATATCCAGCTATCGCTCCCAATAAATCATTTGGCAAATCAAGGAGCGGTTAAAACTAACGATGGTGAACAACCCACCAGAGCACAGGTCTGTGCTGACTTTACAGCAGCAGGGAAGTCTAAAAGACAATCAATATTTTTGCACCCATAAAATAAGAGGACACTGAAGGAATATCTGTGGAGTCACACTGGGGGTTTGTTTGGGGTTTTTGCTGCTCTTGTTTTTAGTTTGGGTTTTTTTTTTTGGTTGTTTTGTTTGTTTGGGCCCATTTTGGTTTTGGTTGAGTGCCTTTTTTTCCCCCAGTCATCTTTCCTATGAGAACAGCAGCTTGAGCCTCCCTCTAAGGCTGAAGAAAGATTTAAATGTACTTCCTGGGAAAAAGAAAACCACACAAAAAACCCACCACCCAAACTTTGAGCCCAGCAGGAACTGTTTCAAGCAGCTACAAGCAACTGCAGAAACAAATAAGAACGTGTTAGGCTGTACCTACTAATCACCACAGGAGACACTAATATGAAAAGTGCTTCTATCTGCATTTTAGTTCCTGACACCTACCTGAACAGATTAAATTACTAAAGCGTTCACACAGCAAAATGGAAGCACTGCAAATAGAACCCAGCCAAATACCTGAACCATCAGCCTCTCTCCAGCTCTGTGTTGCTTGCAGGCACTTAGTTTGTGCTGTATTTGTATTTTTATGCAAGACTGAACACTGATGGAAAGGGAATCAGCATTTTCTCAGGCTGCAAGATTGGCTAACAACCTCCTTTCCCATTTCAAGGGGCAGCACACTTGCTTCAAAACTGCACTGCCTGTGCCCTAAACCCAGTCCACACAAAGGCTGCAAATCTCACACAAGCTACCAGTTATCATTCAGTTTTGGAGCATTTTGGGAAGCTCAGCCTTTCAGCGGAGCAGAAACTTCAGAAAGGTGCAGAGCAGATACTTACAGTGTTGTAATGATCGACATAAACCGCATTTCCCAAGCCAAACACAGCGTATCTCAGGCCTTTCAGATACGTTTTCCCAAAGCGAAAGTCACGCGCTGCCTCTTCTAACCCCTTGCAGAACCACGCTGCACTCTCGGTTGGCTGCCCGTCAGTGTACGTAGCTACCAAGAACACACAAACGTTCCTGCCGGTTGTCTAATAATATCAAGAGAATAGAAGAGATCGGTGCATTTCTCAGAACGCTTCCCATTAGTAAGACAACTGGAACACATGGGGAGTTGGAAGAAGTTAAAAGATGAGGTTTTTTCTAAGTGGGATTTTGGTGTGGGATGCTGCAGGTGATAACCCCAACAGTGGCGAACGGCCATCCCCCCTGCAGAGACGCCTTAAATTAGCCAGGAGAGATCAAACTGTCTGTCTGCTGCTTCACAGAGGTGGTACAAGAGAACAGAACATCTCCCTTCCCCACCCCAATCGACAGCTTCTTGAGCAGACTCTTGCAGCAATCAAGTTTCTCACTGATTCAAAAAAACAACTATCAATATTCACAGAAGAAAAATGCCTCAAGGATTACTCCATCTAAATATGACCAGCAAGGAGTTTTTAGCTTATGAGCCTGTGAAGGCTGCAAATTGTCACCATCTGCTTGTTCTGGCTTTGAACCCTTCCCTGGGGATACAGAGGCAGAACAGAGGGACCTGGTGCAACCGCTCTCACTGAACTCACACCTGAGTTACAGAACCAGCTCATACCAAGTCACTGTCACCATCAAAATACTCTAGGCAATCCTCTCCTAGGAATATTCAAAATTTAGGTGTTTTCTGCTGAGGGTTGATGGGCTACACTTATACAGAAGGGAAGGGACTTTTAACACACAGCATTGGGAATTTCCAGAATAATAGGAGAGAAATACAAGGGGAAAAGAGCCTTCGCAACACAAGGAAAAGCTTTTCTTTATTAGTCATATTTATAAGGTACTTACCTCCTCTGGATCATAATCTCCCATGCTGATGACTTCCACAGGCAAACAAAGTGAAATAACGGCTTCAGCCAGACCTCTGGCAAACCTCCAAAAAAAAAAAAAAAATAGGAATTTATCAATTGCTTCAACCCAAGCATGGTAGCGACCAAACAACCCCCACACGCCCAGTCACAAGACACCTCCCACAACAGAAAGAACAAAGACATCCGAGAACTGGACACTGGACCTAGAATTCCTCATGTTAAGAAAAAAAAAAATCAAGTATATTGGCTGCAAGAAGAGAGTGACATGAATTTTAATGACTAATGATTTCACATTTACACACACCATTTTTTTCAAAAGCACCTAAACCAGTACTTGTCTCTGAGAAGACCCGCTCGCAACTACGGGTACGGCAAGAGTAAACTTTAAACTTCATCATCAATGTCTCTACTGCATGCGCCATTTAAAGCAAGTAGAAAAAAATGTTATTTTTACATAATTTTACGTTGTCTTTCATGTTGGGCAATGACTTCTCATGAGCTAATGAACTTTCCGATGTTTACACTGTGCAATACTTCTAAGGCAAGCAACAGACTTGAGTCTCAATATTTCAAATTACTTCATGTAGGTGGGGAAAAAAAAAAGTAACTGATACCTTTGCTGTGCCAGTCTGAGACCCATAGAAAATCTTTACTTTGCCTCCAGGGTGGCTGATCCATTTACGAGTTTGTCTTCTATTCCTTCAGAAGAAGCTGGATTCCCATTGGATTTTTCACCCTAAGAAACAAGCACCACTTCTCATTCAATCCCTTTTCAAAGTGATGTTAACCCCATTCTCCCAAAACCACTTAAAACACCTATCCTGTGAACAGACTCTCAGCACTAATTAAATGAGGCTATCAAAGCATTTTAGCTTCTCACACCCAGAGAAAGACACAACCACGTCTCTGAACTAGGCCACGCTCCAATAAACTCAGGTCACACGCAGCCGGATCCAGCTGAACGCAGGAACCTCCCAACTCGCGCAGCAGAACTTTGCTCACCTGCGCAAGGAGCTTTTACCATCCTGAACAGCCTAATCCCACTCCCGTCCTAAAACCAGCCCAACCTCATCAGTAACATCAATGGAAAGAGGAACCCGAGAACTCCAGCACAAGTAGAGTGATTGATTTGCAGTGACAGAGCAACCCAGGCTGACACGATCTCTCAGTAACGACGGGAGAAGCGTTCAGCAGAGAGCTGCTCCAACATCAGAGCAACGAGGGCACCGAGTCACCCACAAACATGAGACCGTCCAGGCTGCGGATTATAACCCTCAGGTGCACTGAACTGTAAGGAACGTTCAAGGAAGAAACGTTGTTTTCACAAAACTGGGGAGCTGGCACCTGACCCCCGCGAGGGAAGGGACCGAGACACATCAGACTGTGAATCCTGAATGTAAAACAAAATCTCTTCAAACTAATCCCAGAATGCAAACTGACACCTGTATTTACAAGTTAATCTAGAGGGAAGGACGGCCAAAGAGCCAGGAACCCATTTTTAAATAGATCAATAAGGGAAAGGGTGTTGTTCGGATTAGATGAATGAAATACGTAAACTGAGGCAGGTGTCGGGTGCTCTGTAAACCCTGAAGAACCGACCAGTGGGCAACAGGGGAGGGAAATTGCACCCAGGGTTTGGGGGGATATAAACGGGGGCTTTTTGCCCTATTATGCGTGCCTGCCTTTAGGGAGAACACCCGGTCTTGCAAAATCATTAACAAAATGTGCTTTGCTGAGAGATCCTGCCTGGGCCTGTTCTATTGGCAAGGTGATCGTTTCCTACACGACCACACCTGGGCTCCGCAGTGACCCACGGGGGGGCCCACAGTGGGGCAGCACGTGTCACTGCACCAGTGGGGACCGTCACCCGGCAGCCACTCGCCTCCACACGCAGATTTCGGGGCCTTCTTGGACAAAAGCACTTCCATCTTCCCTTGCCTTCTTTCTGGTTTTGGTGGTGAGGAACTGAACGATGATCCAAATGCTGATCCCAATGATACAGGGAATTGACCTTCTCCCCTGGAGAAGTTGTAGAAACTGAGGGCAACAGAAAGTAGAAATTTGGAAAGGTTGTTAGATGAAGCTTGGAGAGTATTCAGTAACAGGGACAAGGAAGATTCTTGAAAGGATAAGTAAGTATGGAACTGAAGAGGTTGGAAGGCTTTGAAAGCCTTTAGAGAGAGGTCAGTATATATGTTGGGAAAATGAACGTTGGGGAAGGTACAGAGGAAGTAGGCAGAGAGAGAAACAGACAGTAGCAAGTTTTGAAAAAGACTGATGGGAACCTGGAATGAACAGAAACAAGTGGAATTTTTGGTGGATTGACAACAAGTAACAATTACATAGTAGGTAAAGGGAGTCACTGGCCAAAGTGAACGGGCATATTTTTGTGAACCTTTGAAATACAAATTGGGTAAACAAGTAGGTATTGATAAATTTCTATATATGTCCAATTCCTTCCAACCTTTTTGGGAGAAGGAATTTGGCCAGTAATAGAGAAATTAATACAAGTCAGGTTATAAACAGAATAATAAAGGACCTCTACCCAGTGGTAGCAAACACCTTTCTGACTGTATTAACTCTAATTTGATTTGGCTTACTGTTTTAGATTTGAAAGATGCCTTTTTGCCTCTCTCTCCGTGAAGCCAGCCAGACAATATTTATGTAAAACCCAGCTCACCTGGATGGTGTTGCTACAAGGATTTAAAAACAGCCCAACAGTACTAGGAAATCAGCTCGCTAAAGATCTTGAATCTTGGGAAGCCCCATCTGATGAAGGACAGATGCAACAATATGTGGATGATCGCTACCAGGACACAGAAGACATGCATAACCTGAACTGTAAGCTTATTGAACTTTGGGGGCTCCAAGGATACCAGGTATCACAGAAGACAGCCCAGATGATACAGCAACTCATGAGTAACTCATTTGGGCTATGAAATCAGCGTAGGGCAGAGGACCCTGGGCCAGGCTCGAAAGGAGGCCGTATGCCAAACATCAAAGCCTCAAACTGTAAAAGAATTACGGACCCTTCTTGGGCATGACAGAGTGGTGCCGGTTGTGTATTTATAATTATGGATTGTTTGTCAAGCCACTGTATGTGCCAGCAGCCACAGATCAGGAACACCTGCAATGGAATAAAGGAGCTACACGAGCCTTTGAAGAACTTGGTAAGGCTTTGACAGCGCCTGCTCTAGGACTCCCAGGTGTGAGTAAACCATTTTTTCTATTCTCTCACGAGAAGCAGGGAATAGCCTTGGGTACACTGGCACAGGATCTTGGCCCGTACCGACGAGCAGCGGCCTATTTCTCCAGACAATCAGATGCAACTGCAAAAGGGTGGCCGGGATGCCCGCGGGCAGTTGCTGCAGCGGTACTGAACATACAGGAGGCCCGGAAATTTACCATGGGTCAGAAAATGGCTGTGCTGGTATCCCACACGGTGCCTACAGTTCTAAAAGAAAAAGGGGGACGTTGGCTTTCCCCACAAAGATTTCTCAAATATCAAGCTAAATCATCCTCACTAACACTGTCAAGCCAGCTTCTTTCCTCAGTGACAACACTGGAAAACCAGTTCATCATAATTGCCTGGAAACCATTGAAACAACATAATCCAGCCAAGCAGATCTAAAGGACATAGGATTATGGAGAACACTGAGAACTGCCTTACGGATGAAAGCAGCAATATCCTGAACGGTGAAAGGCACGCTGGTTATGCTATAGCTACTAGCCATGAAGTGATGGAATCTGGGCCTCTGTCTGAAAGTACTTCAGCACAAAAGGCAGAAATAATCGCCCTTACCTGTGCTCTGGAACTAGCCGAAGGTAAAACTGTGAACGTTTATATGGACTCTAAGTATGCTTTCAGGGTCGTGCACAGAACAATTTGGAAAGAAGAAGGACTCTTGAACTCTCAAGGCACACATATCAAACGTGCAGGAGAAATATCGGCAGCTCAACTTCCTAAGAAGGTGGCAATCATGCATATCCAGGCGCACCAGAAAGCGAGCTCGGAATTGGAAAAAAGGAAATGAGCTGGTGGACAGGGAGGCAAAACTGGTGCCTAAGCAAAAGGTAAAAGCGGAAAGTGCCCTAGTCCCCGACGGGCAGGTTATTTTAGAAGGTAAGCCAGAATATACTAAGGAAGACCAGAAACTTAGTATAGATTTAGAGGAATCATATCATGAGGAAGGGTGGGCTCACGCCCCACAAGAGAAAACTTATTGTTACCTCCTATTTAGTTTGCCCTTTAGTAGCAGAAACATTATACGAACATTTGATCAAAAATAGTAACTACAAATTGGTACACTACTGTAAGACAGGTGACACAGCAACGCGCTCTTTGCCTCCAGACTAATCCTAAGAATATACCTAAGCTAGAAATGGGTCAAATTGGGAAAGGAAACGGACCTGGGCAATAATGGTAAATTGATTTTTCGGAACTCCCAAGAAAAGGGGGGTGCTGATATTGGTTGGTACTAACTGATACCTTTTCAGGTTGGCCAGAAGCACTCCCTACCAGAACAGCAAAAGCTCGGGAGGTAACTAAAACATGAGCACAAGAAACAATACCAAGGCTTGGTGTTCCAGCTGATATATCCTCTGATAAAGGGCCACATTTTAAATCAAAAATTGTACAGCAAATCAGTCAGCACTTGAGAATAGACTGGCAACTACATACACCTTATCATTCTTCCTCCAGTGGCCAGGTAGAAAGAAAAAAAAAAAGATGAAGTGAGTCATCTAATTGAACAACAAATTGTAAATCTGGGGCAGGAGGCAAATTTGGCTTGGTCTCAATCTTCACCTTTGTCCCTCTTGCATATGAACAAGGCCAAGGGCAAAGAAGGGTTAAATCCTTTTGAAATCCTGGATGGGAGACCCTATAGTGTACAGAAGGGGATGTCTGCACAAGAAGGGGATGAAATTATGACTTTTTATATGGTTATATTGCGTAAACAACTTAACAAAATTGGGAAGAGTGTTTGGAACTTGGAGTAGGGGTCTGGATGGGCCAGTACATAACATCCAATTGGGCGATTATGTGTCTGTGAAGTCTCTTGCAGAAAAGGACTTTGGAATCACAACAGGAAGCCCATTTCAAGTCCTCCTGGCATCCTTCACTGCTACCAAGATTAAAGAACGGAATGCCCGAATCCATCATTCTAGAGTGAAGAAAGTCTGCAAAGCACCACGAAGGGTAACCCAGGCGCAACCTGGAAAATGCCGTTTCTTACGGTCATAACCCTAGCACACGGATGGGACGAAAATTGCCATGAGCAAGATCTGAATAAAACCATGGGGGAACGCTTTAAATTGGTGCTTTGGAATCAAAACCATCAGAGTGTATATATTACATTGCCCACTTCCGCAGAAGAAAGCTTTACATTTGTAGTAATTAACCAAAACCTTTCTGAAATTCTATCAAAGAAATTAGGTTATGTCCACCCTGACATGTTTTGGTCCTTCTGGACCTTCTGGGTAACCTTTTGGTCCCTTTGGTCCTTCTGGGTGACCAACCCAAACGGCACTTCCTACCTCAGCAAGAAGAAACCCAAAAGAGAAGACAAATGCTACAGCTGCAGTGAGCGGGGTCACCACGCCAAAGAACGCAAGCTCCCGTCGCAGCCCAGAAGATGCCATTCCTGCCGGAGCACCAGCCACATGGCTGTCAGCTGCCCCCAAAGAGCTCAGCAGCGCAGAAGACAAACACCAGGAGCCTGACTTTTGCATTAACATTGAAAATCTGTTGAAGGATAGAGATGGGTTTTCTCAGGTAGAAGTAGCCTTCTTACCTGCGGCCAGAGAAAACATAGACAATCATCACATTAGTAAAAGAATTTACTAACCTCTTAGCAAAGGGGGGAATGATACAGGGAACTGACAATTAACTAATTAACACTTGACACTTAAGGAACTAACCCTACCCCACATCACTAAAGACACTTAGAGAGCTAACCCTTTAACCCACATCACTATTGCCTAGCCTTGCTTAACTCTGTGTAACTTATTGTACGAAAAACAGGACTTCACTGACGCCTTGCAAAGATCACAATCCTCGGGTGCATCCTTGGGTGAACTAGATTACAGAAACTTGGACACAGTTTTAACCAACTCAGCAGTCTGAGACCCAACCAACTCATCACACTGGACCAAAGGTGATCGGGTACAGAGAAGAGGACCCGGGGTCACGATCACTGCGCAGCTGCAACCAGGAGGAGCCGGAGACTCTGGAAATGGTCTCCTGAACTCATTGCAATAAGAACCGCCTTCTCGGGGACAGGTTATGAATATGTACAGGTGTTCCTAAAACTTCCGTGAATATGTAACGCTTTACTGCATTTAACCAAGCTCACAGCTACTGTAATTTTACACACGTATTAGGTGAAATGATTCCCCGTGTGTCCGGCATCGTACCTAAATACATACCTTCCTTATAACCTCAAGGGTTGTAAGGTCATTCCACGCCTCACCAACAGCAACAACAGAATCAACGTAAAGTCTGTGCAGCCATAAGGACACCAGGGAAGTATAGAAGAAGTTCCACGTATCCATTGAGACATCTAGATCTGGAATAAATAACAGATTTAGCGAAAGCAGATTCCTACAGGATGAATTCAGTGTAAGCACACAAGAAAAATAATCATACAGGTTCTGTTCTAAGGAAAGGCAGAAAATACTTTTGTGCTGTGCAAGTGCCTGAAAGTAAAGAGTCCTTGCAAAACGTTCGCTGGCCTTAGTTTTGCGCGGACCTGACACAGGCAGATCTCTGGAGCTAAAAAGCTCCATGTCAGGGGAGAAATCACTGCCACAGAGGCTGCTGCCGAACACAGCCCTTGCTTGTGTACATGAGACACCACACTGGTTACAACAACAGCTTCGACCCAGACTTTCAAGGCCAGACTAAAACCTGGAAACCTTCAAAGTACTTTTTCAGAATTCTATCATGTGGGTGACGGTTGGTTCAGAACAACCCACACTGTTCTGAACCAACTTAAAAATTCAGGGTACATAACGCTGCAGCCAGGAGTGCACCTGTGCAGTCACCGACACTACCTAGCTCAGAAAAAAAAAAAGCATTTAAGAGTTTAAATAAGGTTTGTTTGCAACACTGATGGACTGAGGAACGCAGATGACAGCCTCCTGCTGTTATCCACAGTCCTCTTGGATCTTGTTTCTGCAGACGTGAGACGAGCTCAGAAACCGAGCATTTCCAAGAGGCTGGAAGCTTTGCTAACTTATTTTTCCCCTGGGCTGTTACTAATGCTAAAAAAGCTTCTTTCCCCCTCACCCCTCCACAGTTAATACTGAACCCCAAAAAAGAAAAGAGCCGAGGGGCTCCCAGGCCCGTTCAGCAGCTCATCCTGTGCCTCCAGCACGACTGGTTTATGTGGGCAGCCCACAGGGGTGGGTTTTACCCCTCCAGGGGGCTCCAGAAACCTGCAGCAGCCCAAGTACCCCACACCCTGTGCCCACCCCAGCACGCGCCATCCTGCACCCCCAGCCCATCCCTCCCATGTTCACCCACCCCTCTAACCCCCCATACAAACCCCTCACACTGACCCCCACATCCCACACCCCAGTAACTGCCTCAGAACCACCCCCCCCAGTTATTACCCCTTCACATACCCCCAGATATCACCCCCCCCCCACACACACACACACATTTTCCCGCCCCGTGGTTATTACCCTTCCCCCCTCACACACACACACTCCCAGTTATTACCCCCCCACACACACACTCTCCCCACCTCAACATCATTACACCCCCAGTTATCACCCCCCACCCTACAGCTATCACCCACCCCCCCATGGCTATTATTCACACACACAGTTATTGCCCCCTCCATAGTTATTACCCACACCCACCCCTCACAGCCCCCCCAGTTATTACCCCCACACACTTCTCCCCTCCCCACAATTATTGCCCCCAAGGGTTATTACTCTTCCCTCCCTCACACCCCCCGCCCCCCCAGCCCAGTTATTACCTTCACGCACAGTTATTACCCCACACACACCCCCCCGGGGTTATCACTCACACACACACAGTCATCACCAACACCGTTATTTGTCCCTCTCACAGTTACTACCCCTCGCATCCCCCCAGTTATTACCCCCACATGCACAGCTATTACCCCCACACACACACATGCACTCCCCCCTCAGGGTTATTGCTTCGCCCCGTTATTACCCCCACACACCCTACAGTTCCCACTCACACCTCCCCAAGTCATTACCCCCGACCCCGCCGCTATCAACCCCCCACACCCACCCTCCTCTCATGGTCATTACTCCGCCCCTCACACACACCCCTTCCCCCGCCCCGTTATTACCACTGGCCCTCAGAGTTATTTAGCCCAAACCCTACGGTCACCCCCCACAGTCCTCACAGGTTCACGTCCCTCACGGTTATTCCTCCCCCCCATACACCGCAAGCTCCCCAGACCCCCGCCCCTTCCGGCCACCGTTTCCCGCCGGACGGTTCTTGCTGGCGCTCCTGGGGGCGGCGGCCACCAATGGGAAGGCAGCGTGAGGCGGCCCCTCGGCCGTGGCGCAGCGGCGGCCGCCGCCGTGTCCGTCTTCACCCCCACCAACCAGGGGGAAAGCGCCGGGAGGCGCTTCGGGATCGCCTGTTACCGCAACAAGGCCATGGGATGGCGCAGCGGAGCGTGAGTGCCGGCCCGGGGCCTGCCCGAGGGCGGGAGGGAGGCCGGCCGGCCGGCCCGTGTGGGGCGCAGGCCCGTGTGGGGCGCAGGCCCGTGTGGGGCGCAGGCCCGTGTGGGGCGCAGGCCCGTGTGGGGCGCAGGCCCGTGTGGGGCCCGGCTGGGGGGGGGCTTGTGTGGACCTCCCTTGGACACTCTGAAGAGCAGAGGGGCCCTGCAGAGGGACCGGGACAAATTGCAGAGCTGGGCAATCACCAAGCACATGAAGTTCAACAAGAGCAAGTGCCGGATCCTGCACCTGAGCCAACCCCGGCTGTACAGACAGACTGGGGGACGAGCTGCTGGAGAGCAGCTCCATGGAGAGGGATCGGGGGTTCTGGTGGACGGCAAGTTGAACGTGAGCCACCGGTGTCCCTGGAGCCAAGAGGGCCCCGTGTCCTGGTGCACCCAGCACAGCACGGCCAGGCGGGCAGGGGGGGATTGTCCCGCTCTACTCTGCGCTGGGGCGGCCTCACCTGGAGCATCCACTGTGTGCAAGGCTGGGGACACAGGAGAAAAGGAGACAAAGCTACTGCAGCGTGTCCAGAGGAGGCTGCGAAGCTGGTGAAGGTTTGGAGGGGAAGCCGAATGAGCAGCGGCTGAAGTCCCTGGGTTTGTTCAGCTGGAGCAGAGCAGACTGAGGGCAGAGCTCATGGGCTGCAGGTTCCTCAGCAGGAGCAGGAGGGGCAGGTCTGAGCTCTTCTCTGTGACAGTGACAGAGCCCGGGGAATGGCAGAAGATGTGCCAGGGAGGGTCAGTGGGACATGAGGAAAAGGTTCTTCACCCAGAGGTGCTGGACACTGAACAGGCTCCCAGGGAGGTGTCATGGCCCCAAGTCTGGCAGTGTTCAAGGAGAGACTGGACAATGTCCTCAGGCACACGAGGTGACCTGTGGGGTGTCCTGTGCAGGGACGGGAGTTGGACTCCGTGATCCTGGTGGCACTGGGGGAGCTGGGAAGGCCCCTTTCAAGCCAAACTATTCTGTGATCCGTGTAGGTGCCTTCCAAGTCAGCACATTCTGTGATTCTATGACCCAGTTTTGTGGGGCAGCCCCGTGTGGGCACCCAGCTGTGGCAGGGGAGAGGCCCAGGTGGGGCCTGGCTGTGGAGCCGGGGAGCTTTTGTGGTACGCGGCTCTCCAGCCCAGGAAGGTGGTGGGATCTGTGTGAATCCGGGTACGCGGAGCGCCCTTGGGCACAGGGCAGTGCCCTGCGCTTTCCTGGGGAGTTACATCTCAGGAGTAGAAGTTTCCAGGCTCGTTGGCAGCACAGGTTGTTCCTCCTTGCTAAAAACTCATGTTCTTTTTTATATTGTTGACTTCACAAATTTTCTAACCGTGCCCTAATCTCTTAGAGAAAGATTTTGATGAGGTCCTGCAGACACACAGAGTGTTTGTCAACATTTTCAAAGGCCAGGTGGCAAAGAAAGATGATCTTGTTAAAGCATTTGTGACGAATGACCAAACAGAAATCTGTAAGATGGTAGGTTTCAACCACTTCGCGGTTAGCAGCTTTATAAAAGCTTGGAGAAGACTTTCCCCTCCAGGGCTGGTGACTCCAGCACTGCCCTGGGCAGCCTGTTCCAATGCCCCACAGCCCTTTGGGGAAGAAATTGTTCCAAGATCCAACCTCAGCCTCCCCTGGGGCAACTTGAGGC
Organism: Patagioenas fasciata; assembly: GCF_037038585.1. Taxonomy (NCBI): domain Eukaryota; kingdom Metazoa; phylum Chordata; class Aves; order Columbiformes; family Columbidae; genus Patagioenas; species Patagioenas fasciata. The sequence continues at coordinate 13,613,551 of NC_092538.1, forward strand.
CGTTTCCTCTGCTCCTGGCGCTTGTTCCTGGGGAGCAGAGCCCGACCCCCCTGGCTCCAAGCTCCTTTCAGGCAGTTCAGAGATCAGAAGGTCTCCCCTCAGCTCCTGTTCTCCAGCTGAACCCCCCAGGTCCCTCAGCTGCTCCCATCACACTTGTGCTCCAAGTCTTGAATATTTGATATGTATTTAGCTGAAAAGAGTTCTGAATACTCTGTAGAATATACAGCTTTTATACACTGGTGTCTGTGGACACAGAAAAAAAAAGAATTACCAGTGCTGAAGAGTTTCTCACCTAAGGTATATTTTTAAGGATGCAGGGGATGCAAAGGGGACAGTTGCTCACTTGGGGAAGTCCAATGAAATGTTAAGAACAGATCTAATTTCTTAGTCCTTCTTGGTAGGATATGAACTGTGGGCTTGTTGTGAATTCAAGGAAATCTGCGCATCTTTTTTTGTAGTTTTTCTGTGGTGAGTTTTTTCTTTGAAATCTCTCCGTGCTGTCTGTCATAATGACATACATTATTAATACTGTTATTTTTTTTATCCACTTCACATCTGACCAAACCATTCAAGCAATTGTTAAATTTAACAGAGTTACTAGATTTTTCACTCTGTAGTCAAACCCATGACATTTATTAACTGGGTTTTTTTAGTTATTTACTGTCCAGATTTTAACAGAAGGAGAGCTGCAGGTATCGGACAAAGAACGGCACACGCAGCTGGAGTAGATGTTTAGAGACATCGCGACCATTGTCGCTGACAAATGCGTGAATCCCAAAACAAAGAGGCCGTACACAGTGATCGTCATAGAAAGAGCCGTGAAGGACATTCACTACTCCGTCAAACCAAACTAGAGCACGAAGCAGCAGGTCTGTTTTCTTGCAAAATCGGTTTCAGGTCAGAGGTGGTGGCTTCAAGTGTAATTTCTCTGTTTGCAGCCACAGAGGGATCAGCAAAGCCCTGGGGGCTGAATTCTGCAGAGTGATTCTTCATCCAGCCGGTGGTTGAATGCTGGATGCAAACAGCTGCTGAAACTCGTGCAGTTTGTTTTCTAACAATTCAGGGAAGGGAGAAAGAAAGAAAGAAACTAATTAAAGCAGCAACAGTGATACGCCTGGAACAGAAAGAAAAGTTTTGTCCTTTAGTTTGATTGAGGTAATAGATTGGGCCTTGCATCTGAGCCACATGTTGGTTTGCAGTATAAGTGCTATTTAAGATTTCAGACGGGTTTTTTAAGTGTTGGAGGGATCACGAATAACAAGAACTCTGCCTTTCCTTGTTAATCTACCAAAGCAGCGTTCGAGCAAACTCCCTGCAGCGCTGACAAAAGTGTCAGAAGCTGATGCGAAGGATTTGAGGTTTTGGTCTGTGTGATGGTTTTCAAGCAGGTGTGTAAATGCTCTTTGTTTTTAACACCTTTGTAGGCACTGGAAGTGATCAGACAGTTAAAGGAGACCATGCAAATCAAACGTGCTCACATGAGGCTGCGATTTATTCTTCCAGCAAGGGAGGGGAAGAAACTGAAAGAGAAGCTCAAGGTGCTGATTAAAGTGATTGAGAATGAAGATTTCCACCAACAGTTAGAAATTGTAAGCGATAAAGCCTGGCAACTGTGTGGGAGTGTTATTTTTCTCTGCTAAAGTGGCTGAAGCATTTCAAAGGGTTTCCCCAGCTGTGCTTGGCAGAGAGCTAAAGCCAGATGCCTTTCTCTGATGTCTGCATCACCCAAGACACTTCACTTTTGGTTTTCCACCAAGCTGAGTGGTGCAGTCGATGCACTGGAGGGAAGGGGTGACATCCAGAGGGACCTGGACAGGCTGGGGGGTCCATGTGAATCTTGTGAAATTCATCCAGGCCAAGTGCGAGGTCCTGCACCTGGGTCAGGGCAATACCCAGTACCAGCACAGACTGGGGGAGGGAGGGAGGGTCAGACGGATGGGCAGCAACCCTGTGGAGAAGGGCTGGTGGGTAACAAAAGGGCCATAAGCTGGCAGTGTGCTCTTGCAGCCCAGAAAGCCAAGTGTGTCCTGGGCCACATCACCAGCAGGTGGAGGGAGGGGATGCTTCCCCCTCTGCTCTGCTCTCCTGGGGCCCCCCAGAGAACTGAGTCCAGCTCTGGGGTCCCCAGCGCAAGACAGACATGGACCCCAGGGGGTCTGTCCCTCTGTCACCAGTGCTGCCTCAGGCCCTCCAGCATTTTAGAACGATGCTAAAACCCAACCTGTGGCTGGCAATGCCAACCCAGGCGATGTGATGGTGAGTTTTGACCCACACTTATATTAACCCTCCTAAAACCAACATGGAAATGGCAGATGTTTGTGCCTCCTTGTGTGGAAGCAGCTCTGGCTGCCTCCTCCCACATCCCACCCTTGCAGCTCCAGGACAGACCCCACACTGGTGGCCCTGCCTGCATCTCCCGTCCCAGAACAGCCAAAGGAGCTGCTTGTTTTGGCCTCCAGCTGGCTGATTTAGCCTGGTTCCCTTTCTCCATGAGTGATAAAACCCGGTGCTGAGGCTCCGGTGTCAGTCCCAGCCTGTGCCTATCCTTCGTTGTGTGTCATTTCATGTGATTTTGATCACATCCTTGAAAACAAAAACAAACCTCCAACGCACTCAACGTCAGCCCTCCCAGGGCAGAGATATTTCCGCGTGGTGAACGCTCCCGTGCAAATTCTCCCGTGTCCTATTTTAGGTTTCTCACCGGCAGCGGCTGCAGACAACTGCGCTGGAGCTCCTGTCAAGCCTTTGGCAGTGGTTGTTGTGGAAGGAATAAGGGTCTCTCAGGGCAGAAGAGGAAATCTCTCCTTTCCTTCCCTGGGCTGTGTCACCCCCCCACCTGCCACCTAATGAAACCCCAATGGCATCAGCCCTTTCCCTCCCCTGCATTTCTTAATTTATTCCTTACATTATTAATTTTCCTATATTGGAGGGCACCGTGCAACCTTTCTTTTTCCAGTGTTTGGGAATGTGTGTGCTCCCCTGCGCACTGGTGGCGTCACCATCATTGGAGGGGTTGGACAGATGCAGAGATGAGGTTCTCAGGGACATGGGTTAGTGCTAGGGGTGGGTTATGGTTGGATTCCATGATCTTGAGGGTCTCTTCCAGCCAAAATAATTCAATGATTTTATGACCTCCATCATGGGGACGCCCCGACATGGGCTCTACTGCCCCATGGCCCCCATGGGGTGGGGACAGTGCCCTACTGTGCCCCATGCAGCTCCCCTGCCCAGTGCAGGCAGGCTGTCCCAGGCAGGGCTGTCCTGTGTGGCTCAGGGGTCACTTTGGCAGAGGGATGCTCCTGACCCTGCTGCTGCCTTCCTGGTTGGTTGTATTTTGGTGTTTTCTTACTCTAGAAACCCAGGCATTGCCTCTGGTGTCTTCCCACTCGCTCCTGTACCTTTTTGCCACTTGTCACATCCATTTCCACGGCCGCCTCTCCCGGGCCAGGCTAAGACAGCGGCAGTCAGTCCGATTGCACCCAGTGTTGTCTCCCGGGCAGGAGCTCGCTGGTGGGGTGACGTCTTCTCCTCGCCTCGCAGACATGGTGAGGAGTTGGGATGCGGTGTCTGAACACATTCAGGGAATGCTCATGATAAAGCAGTTGGCCTTTATCTTCTGCTCACAACTTAACAGTTTCAGGAGACCTGAAATTCCTGTGTTGCTGCGTGTCGTTGCTCTTCCCCTCCTTTCAAGGCAGCTAAAGCATCTCAGTGTTCCCTTGCATCTGGCAAACAGGCCACAGACCGGATTCTCCAAAAACTGAGATGGAAAAATGGAGTCCAGCTTTGTCAGAGAGAAGTCTTCAACACGTTTTGTGGCTTCTCTGTTGGCCAGAGTGCAAAGACCAGACCAAGAGCCTGAAACAACTGGCACCAGGGGAGGTTTTAGGTGGGATATAGGGGACAATTTCTTCCTGAAAAGGGCTGTCGGGCATTGGAACAGGCTGCCCATGGCAGTGGTGGAGTCACCATCCCTGTATGTCCCTTGGGACAGCCGTGTCATAGAATCACAGACTCATTTTGGTTGGGAAAGACCCTCAAGATCATTGAGTCCAACCGTTAACCCAGCCCTGGCACTAACCCACGTCCCTGAGAACCTCATCTCCGTCTGTCCAACCCTCCAGGGATGGTGACCCCACCACTGCCCTGGGCAGCCTGTTCCAATGCCTGACAGCCCTTTGGGGAAGAAATTGTTCCCCAGATCCAACCTCAACTTCCCCCGGCGCAACTTGAGGCCATTTCTGTTTGTCTTATCGCTTGTTACGCTTAGGGTGGTGAGAGCCTGGCCCAGGTTGGCCAGAGAGGTGGTGGATGCCCCGTCCCTGGAGACATCCCAGGCCAGGCTGGACGGGGCTCTGAGCAACCTGAGCTGGTGACAATGTCCATACTCAGGGCAGGGGGTGTGGTGGGTTGCAACTTGGGCAGCTTTTGCAACGGATTTGTGGTGTCTCTGCACCCCTGTGCAGTTGTATGGATGTGACTGTGCTTGGCTGCAGGATGCTGGAGGAGGAGCTGAGGGCAAAACTGCAGTCCGAAGAGGCCCGGCGAGACCGGTCGCGAGCCCAGCTGCTGAAGAACGAGGAGCTTCTCCTTGAATTTGAAAACAGAATCGACCGCCTCCTCTTCCATCTGCATGGCATCACCGTGCCTGGCCAGGTATTCACCCAGCGCTGGGTGGCGCAGTGACGCAGCGCGGTGACACTTGGCGCAGCCACCGTCACCCCAGGTGGCTCATTTTGCCCACCAAGGTGGTTCTCTCCGTCTCCAGGATGACTCTCTCCTGTCCCGGGGGGTGGAGGAGAAGCTCCAGTACCTGGGCCAGAAGCTGCAGTACCTGGCACAGCGGGCGGCCCACCTGCCCCCTGAGTGCAAGATCCTGGATAAGAGCAACGAGATACGTGGGATGTCCATCCCTGCTGGGGTCTTCGGGGACCCGCAGCAGGCTCCTCCTGATGGCCCGTCCCAAGTGTCCCCCAGGGGGACATCAAGGGCACCTCTTGGGTTGTAACACCCACCTCCCCTTCAGCAATTAACCCAGGGTGTCTTTCACAGATTTTTGTGAAGGCCAGGGATTTTCTGGAGAAAAAAATGTCGAGTGATCCTCAGAACGTGGTGGTTTCCTTTGAGGAGAGAGACAGCAGCGATGACGGTAGGAGAGCTTAGCGGGGACGTGTCCCACGGCGACTGTCCCTGCCCCTGCCTGTTGGGATTTGTGACCATCCTCGCCTGTCTCTCCCTGTCCCAGCAGAGCCCAGCCCATGAGTTCTCTCCAGACCTTGGGGCTGTCTCCAAGGCTTTGAGCATGGGTGGTGCTTTTAGGTGGGGATGTGGGAGCATGAAGGCAGCTGGCGGGGTGGTGAGCATCGAACCACAGAAGGAACAAGAAAAGATGCTGTGGGGCAAGGAGGGAGAGCCTTGTCTTCAAAATCACCTGGTTGTGAAGAACAACCAGTGCTGGGGTCTGTCTGTGGCCTCTTCCTATTGGATGCTCTTGGAGGAGCCACTGAGTTTCTGAGCTTGCCACCTGTTTTGAATGAAGCTGGAGCTGCGTCCAGCACCGCGTGGCTCCAGACCTTTCTGGGAAACCCCAGCAGCTGGGGATGGGCCACAGCAGCGGCACTGCCAGGCCCTGCAGGTCAGCCTGGGATGCTGGGCAGGAAGAGCCAGGGCTTGGCAGGAAAGCTCCCTGTGATGTCACCAGCCCTCCAAAGCGTGCTGGCTCTCCCTGGTGACATGGGCACAGCAGAAGTGGCCCTGCAGACCCTCCCCGGCCCGTTTCTCTCTGTTCCCTCCTCCAGAATCCTCTAAATCTGATGACGAAGATGACGAGCACGTCCCCACCCGGGAAGACATCAAGAGGGAGGGGCAGCTGCTGATCCAAAGCAAGAAGACAGCCAGCGTGTCACGGAATGCACCCCGAGATTAGTTTAAGGGACAAGAGGGTCCAAAACAACTTTTATTAAACCGGTGAGAAACAGGGTTTTAGCCCTCCAAAAGTGACTTAAATATAGGTTCGGGTATCAGTTGAGGAAAATTATGAAGGGGCAGCAACTAGTACAACAGGAGGTCCACAGTGTGCATGCACGTGGCTTCACCCAAAACAATGCCGGAACCGCCCCTGAGGCCCAGAGGAGTACACGCTTGCCTGAACACGGTGCGGGATTATTCTTAAAGGGATATAGGTACTCGTAGTGAGTACGGAAAGTGTACGCTCGCGATTCCGCGAGGGTAAATTTATAATACACTCGCAATCCTGCGAGGGTTAATTTACTTACACGTGCAAATGTGCACGGAATACTACACGTGCTTATATGGAAGCACGGGAGGAAAATACACTCGCGATTATGCGAGGAAATAATTTTATACGTGTGCAAATGTGCACAGAAGGTTACTCGTGCATATGTGCACGGAAAGTATAAATACACTCGCGATTATGCGAGCAAATAATTTTATACATGCTTATATTAAGCACGGGAAGTTACAGGTGCAAATGTGCACGGAAAGTATAAATATACTCGCAATCCTGCGAGCCGTTTTACTCACACCCGTGGCGGCAAGGCAAGCGGAGTCTCCATCCCGGGGAGGAGGGCTCTCGGCGGCAGCATCTCGCCCGTGCTCCGAGAGACCCGCGACAATGGGCGGAGTCTCGACGAGAGTCCCGTTTTTTATAGGCTGATCAGACCTGACTCTAGGCATTCTAGAAGCTTCTCTGCACCCCCACACCGGTTGTGGGGTGCCCCTGAAGCCTCCAAACATCCCCCACACTGGCCGCGGGCACCCAGCGGCTCACTGGCGCCTCGGCACTCCCGTCTCCTAATGACCCTGAGCCCTTCTCTCTGTCAGCCTCTTCCCGAATGTTCTGCAGGGTATGCTAAATTAGGCTTTTAGACATATCTGTGGAACAGGTTTTTTTCTACAAAGACTACATACAGGTTGCATTGTTTAATGGCAGCATGTACTAATATTATATGCTCAGGTTTCACAGCCACTGATAACATATCCATTTAGGCCAGTTTGATTAACAAATATATCGTTAAGTCTATTACAGTCTCTAACCCCAGGAAAAATACACCCACGTGTTTAGTGAGAAATTATATTACGGATATACGCTTGCCTGAATCTGGCAAGGAATTATTCAAGAAAATCCACGGGTTTATAATGAGGAAAACACCCGCCCAAGCGGCGAGGAATTATTTAATACACTCGCTGATCTGGTGAGGAAATAGCTCAGTTCTACCTAGTAAGTTATCGCTCACCCCAGCGAGGCGACGAGGCTGACCCAATCCCGGGAGGCTACTTTAGGTGGCGATCCTGCCTAAGGGGAGGCTTCAGGCAGACAGACCCGCAGCTCCGAGAAGACCACAAACGGCCATTCAACGGGACCCCGTTTATATCCGTGTCAGATCTGACTGTGGGCGGTCTAGAAGCTTCACGGCTTCTCTGCACACCCCTACTGTGGCTACGTGCGCCCCCTCCTCCCTACTAATGACCCTGGCCTGGGTCTCACAATAAGAACCATTAGCTTGCCCCATTGCAGGAGACAGGGGTGGTGCTGGAGAAGGGGATGTGGGGGGTGCACACATGCAGCTGCCACATCAGTTCTCAGCGGAGGCGGGGCAGGGGGTAGGGGGAGAGTGTAATGCCACACTCCCCATGTGCACCTGGATCCTCTCTGGACCCGTCTCCAAGACCCTCCCTGGGTTTCCGTGCCCCCTGCTCTGCTCCAAGTTCCTCCGGGGCCACCCAGACCCCTCTGCCCCTTCCTCTGCTGCCCGTGCAGCAGAGCTGCCTGCGAGCTCGGGCAGAATGTGCCCCTCATATCTCTCATGGATGGGACCCTGCCCCACAGTCTCACACCATAGAGAGCCTGGAAAGAGGCTTTGCTTTCAGCCGCTCTGGGTCACCCATGGCATGGCTGGGCTGGGACAAGCACCAGCCGCCTCCTTCCCCAGGGGAGCTGGAGTTGGTCACATCGTTGTGCAGGTTTTGGCAGTTGTTCTCCTTGCTGGTGTTCTTCAGATGACCTGAATCCCAGAGCACAAAATCTTTCCCATTGATATTTGTCCCAAACAGGAACGGGTGTCAGAGCCAGCGAGCTCCAGAGTGAGAGCTGTGCTGTCCCCGTGCTGTCCTTTGTCCCTGCGTGAGCAGTGAAAGCCTGGCAACTGTGTGGGGGTGTTATTTTTCTCCGCTAAAGTGGCCGAAGCATTTCAAGGGGTTTCCTCAGAATTCTTTCCCAGGGCAGTCAGGGTGACTGAGAGCTTCTGTAAACAGTGAGACTGCTGCCAGCAGATCGAGGGAGGTCATCGTTCCCCCATCCTCAGCACTGGTGAATGAAGCCACTCCTGAAGCACTGCGGCCAGTTCTGGGCTACCCCGTACAAGAGAGACATTGACACACTAGAGAGAGTTCACCAGACGGTCACAACGAAGATGAAGGGCCTGGAGCGTCTGTCCAACGGGGACGGGCTGGGAGAGATGGGGCTGCTCAGCCTGGAGAAGAGAAGGCTCCTGGGGGATCTCATCAATGTGCATCAATACCTGAAGGGAAGGTGCCAAGAGGATGGAGCCAGGCTCTTTCCAGAGGCGCCCAGTGACAGGACCAGAGGCAATGAGCACAAACTGCAACACAGGAGGTTCCCTCAGAGCATCAGGACACAGTTTGTTATTACTGCCTGGGTGACTGAGCCCTGGCAGAGGTTGCCCAGGGAGGCTGGGGAGTCGTCAGCTCTGGAGATACTCAAGAGCCGTCTGGACATGGTCCTGGGCAACCAGCTCCGGGAGTCCCTGACTGAGCAGGGGGCTGGACCAGACAACCTCCAGAGGCCCCTCCCAACCTCAACCATTCTGCGACTCTGTTATCTGTGAGTGCAGACATCATCAAGTAGTGTTTGTCCCCTCTGCTGCTCAGCTTAGAAATCTCTGGAAACCTCTAAAGGGAGCTGCAGCGGGACCCGTGTGGGAGCAGGTCCGGTGCTGCCGGAGCCAGTGGGAGACGGTTGCAGCCAGCTCCAAAGCCGGTGTGAGCAGCCATCGCCTGCCAAAGCTGCGCCAGGCAGGGCAGCCGCGCTCCCCGCTGCAGACACGTTGGGTGAGAGAGGCAGGAAGAAGCGGGGAAGGGTAGAAGAAAGCCCATCGGCGCTTGCAGCCCGGTGTCCCCATGTGGGGACATGGCAGGGGCGGCCTGGGGAAACCCCTCCCGCTCGGGAGACAGTGGGGTGGGGGCAGCTCCCAGAAACCCCTGCCCACTGCAGAGCCCCTGGCAGGGCCTGGGGGGCAGGTGTGTGCAGCCCCTCTGTGACACGGTCCGAGGTCACAGTGGGACAGCCAGACGTCACAGTGGTGACAGTCCCCCTTTCCCTGTCGTGACCAGCATCTGCCCCACTCACCCCGGTGAGGCCGAGTCGACTCCAAGTGCTGAGAGCTGCTCTCGCCACCGCTCTGCTCTGGAGTAGCTGCTCTGCAGTGAGGAGGAGAAGGCGGAGAGAGGGAGCACGACAGCACCAAGGAGTGTGAAAGGTGGAGAAGGAGAAGGAGGAGGAGGAGGAGAAGGAGAAGGAGAAGGAGGAGGAGGAGGAGAAGGAGAAGGAGGAGGAGGAGGAGAAGAGAAAAAGAAGGAGGAGGAGGAGGAGGAGGAGAAGGAGGAGGAGGAGAAGGAGGAGGACAAGGAGAAGCAGTAAAGCCATTGTCCAGCCACTTGCTGCAGTTGTTGACTTGAAGCAGCAGTGGAACTAAGATGGCAAGACAGCTCTTCTTGCAGCCTCACCTGAGCCCAACTATTGAGAAGCTCGAGCGTTATGGTAAGGCCTTCAGGCCCAATTTCACATGTGTGTCTGGGTCAAGGACATCTCTGAAATCAGGATGGAAACCCAAGGACTGTGGGGGGTGGTTGCTCAGGAGTGGTGACTGCAAGGAGGGACCTGCTTGACCATCCCAAAGGGCTGAGGGGCTGATGTGGCAGCCAGGGCTCCTGGTTCCCTTCCTGACGTGGCCCCTGCCTTCCTGGGGCAGCCCAGGCAGAAACCCCTGACCCCAAAGGGCTGCCCTTGCCTGGCGCTGGGCATTGCCCACGCTGAGCTCATGTCTGAATGGAAGAGCTGAAGGTGCTCGTGGGCCACGTGGGCTCTGTGTGTTCAGAGATGTGACCCGGCAAAACTGGCCCCTGCTGGGGAGACACCAGGGCCTGCCCTGAGCCTCCGAGAGCCGCGTGGAGCACAGCCCCGTGCCCCCGCGGGCATGGCAAAGCACTGCCGGCTTCCCGTGGGAGTGGGTCACACCCTGGAGAGCTGCACCTGCAAGGAAAGGAGCCCCTTGGAGGCAGCATGAGGTGTCCTTTGGTTCTTGCCGGGCTGGAGAGAGACCACCTGAAATGCCTGAGTGAAAGATGCATCGCTCCTTGGACAGGAGTGGGCCGAATGGTCTTGAGCTTGCTGCCTCAGAGCATGACAGGTCTTTCCCTTGTTTTTCCAGAGTTCGCTAAGATTTGGGCCAGCACATCGTATCACCTCAGCCTGCAGCTGGCTCTCCACCAGGTGGGCCTTACCTCCTTCTCCCCTCACACCCTGATGAACGCTGATCAAGTCCTGACAGCCCTTTGCCATGGGGTGCAGCTGTTCTTCCCCTGCGTTGAAAGCGGGAGCAACGCCCCAGCACGACACTGCAATGCACACAGTGACATGGACACCTTCTCTGTCCATTCAGATGTACAAGAAGGTCCCCCCGTCAGAGTTGCATGTGAAAACCTGGAAGCCTGGGACACATCTGGATTTATTCCAAGCGTGGGAACCCCCTGCCTTCTATCTGATTGAGCCAGAGGGTGTTTGTCAGCTTTCCCTCACCTATTTGGTTCTTCGTAGCTGAAGGGGGGTGAGAGGGAAAAGCGCAGCCCCTGTTTGTGTTCTCCCAAGGAGCCCATCTTGCTCCTTTGTGCCTCAGGCCAGGGCAGGGCACTAAACGCCATCAGCCTCCTCTGACAAGTCACCCGTCTGCCCCTCCAAGACTTCTTCCCATCCGCCATCTCCTCTGTTCCAGGCTGTCCGCATTCCCGGAATCGGGACTTTTGCGGTTGTCAGAAAGCGAGTAGCCCTCAGCGAGCAGGATCTGGTGATCGTGGAGAGACCCGTGTTTCGACCTGACAAGGCTGTTGTGCAGGACCATGAGCTCCGCTATGGTTGCAAAGACTTCCCTGGTAAGCAGCGTGAAAGCGGCGCTGGCCCTTGAGCAGGGTGGGGAGGGGTGCTCTGCTCCCCAGAGGTGACTGAGGGGAGTACCAGCCACCCACCGCGGTCCTGCCAAGAGCTTCACTCGACAAAACCAGCCGGCTGTGAAAGGACCCTGCCTAGCTGTTTGTTTTAAAGAATCACCAGAGGACAATACAGCTAAGAGCGCACTCTCTTTGTCCTGCTTCAACAACAGGTTCCCTCACAGCTTCCTTGGTGTGGTGTCTTCTGGTTCCGTGATGCTTCAACTCTTGCTCCCCCTTTCCGCTGCACTAGACCTCCTCCAGGCAAATGCCGGGGCTCTTCCCAGCTCCCTCAGCCTCCTTGCACGGGGGAAAAGCAGGGGAAACCCAGGGGGGTAAGATGGTTCCTTCCAAAAGCCACTGACGGCGACACCTGCGCCTTCTAGTCACTACTGCCTTTGGGGCAGCTGTTGTGGGACCCTGGGGAGCACCCAGAGCTTGGGGCTGTGTTTGGGGTGCGTTTCTCTCTAAAGACAAAGACAGCACCGAGTGTGGGCTGGCACCCTCCAGCTTGCCCTGGGACCTGGTGCCTATCTCCCCACTTTGTCCCGCAGTCACTCTTCTTCCCACCAAGTGCCTAAGACTCTTTGTTTCCCTTTCTGTATCAGAGAAGCCACAGCTGTCTGCTCCGCACCTCACTGTCCACTTTAAGAGGAAAGGACAAGCCGAGCGTCTCCTCAGAGGCGCTGGCCCAGCCAGACAGCCCAGTACCAAAGTGTTGCCCGAGGGCCTGGAGGCTGCAGACCTTTGATTGTAGCCTGCCCAGCAGGTCTGCAAGCTCATGTGTTCCTCTTCTCTTGTCTTTCAGGCCATCAAGATTTCGAACAACTGCCGTATGCTGAGATAGCCTCAGAGAACGCTGTCTCTGAGGGCACCGTGCAGCTCTACATGGAAAGGACCACGCACCTTTTCCATGCCTGCCTAGAGAACAGGAAGAACGTTGCCATCATCTGGAGGGACGTGGGCATGCTGATTGCCGAGGGAAAAGAGATAAAAAAGAGATTTTACTTACACTTTTTGGAAAGGCTGAATGGCACTGGCAAGATGCTGCAAGCTCTTCTCGAGGTAGGATTTTCACTTTCCCAGCCCCACTCCTGCTGCTTCTGAAATGCTTTCTGGGGGCTGCTTTCCCCTGGCCGACCATGCCTTGTTCAGTCACCTGGGCTCCTGGAGCTCTAGAGCACAGCAGGCTCTCTGCAGAGCACCTCCCTGGCGTGCAATGGCCTGGCTTTGCAAGAGCCACCCCCAGAGGAGCTGCACTTTGCGAGAAAAGGCCGGCGTTGATGGCGCGGAGCGCTGCGTGCCCCACTCTGGGGGCCGGGAGCAGAGGCACAGGCAGAGCAAGGCTTGCTGAGCCCAGAGCCCTTGGGCGGCTCTGGCTCTTTGCTGGCGCTGGGCTGAGGCGGAGCGAGCAGCCGGCCCTTCCCAGTGTCCGCTCCTCCCGTCATCCGTCTCTGTCCTCGTTGCAGATGCCGGAGATGAGGGACTCAGTCATCTCACGCCATGACACCGCTGCTTCCCAGACCTCCTCTGGACGTGTTATCGTCCTGCCATGGTATGTTTGACTTAACTTGGAGGAACGTGGGACAGTGGCACGGCTTATGCATCTGTCCTACTGTGGAGCTGGAGACGCATTTAGGCAACATTTCCCACTACGTTTCTCCTGCTCCTTTTCTTTCCTCTGTGGGAGAGACTGCTCTTAGGTCCGGAAACGTTAATCTGCAAGGCTCTACAAGGAACTTGGAGGGCAAGATCAGAATTCGAAAGGGTGTTAGAAAATCAGAGCACTAGATAATATTCTGCTCTCCATGTGCACTGTGAGCAGGATCATTTCCCCAGAAGCAGCAAGGGGGTTTTGTGGGAGGACGGCCATTCTCACGGGAAGGATGGAAAAAAGTGGGCACAGGCTGACGGGGTCTCACCTAGCCCTCCCGGCACTGGAGTTTCTACTGCAGCCCTCCGGGTTGGGCTGCCTTGGGAAACAATGTGGTGTCCTTTCTTCAGCCTGGTACCTTCTTGCTCTTCCAGGTACCAACTTGAGACCGTGCCGAAAATGCCAGCGCTGATAGACCTGAAAGGATGTGTGAAGGGAAAAGGTGATGGCCTGTGGTGTGAACCTGCCCCAGCAGCAAATCTGTGTGCACGGGACCAATGCAGAAACCCCAGAGCCGGATTCCCTTGAGATAAATGATTCCCCTCCCCAGAATGGCTCCTGGACAGCACGAGTATCTCCCATGGAACCCCCCGTTTCAGCACACCGATGAGAGAAAGCCATGCAAACAGTCTTCCCCAGGGAATAACGGTGCACTGTAGGCATGGGGCGTTGGATGTTAAAACAGTGTCAGAAAAGGCCTAAGACCTCCCAGGAAACATGGCTTTCCCCCAAAGGGATGAAAAGGACCACCTTCCCCAGTGTTACCACAGCCCTGAGCAGACCCGCACGTCACTCTCCTTGGAACTGGCACACAAGTGGCACCCGGTTCCCAGAACAACACCGAGATGCTGTTCTGAAGAACCGTCTCCTTTCCCGTTTCTAGAGGATGCTGCCGAGAAGCGCCTCCTCCGTCGAGCAAGGCTTCCTCCAAATCGGTTACCTGCCCTGACTGTGAAGCCGGAGCAGGGTCAGAAAGCTGAGGGGAGTGAGCCTCGCGCCAGGTGAGACACTCGCATAAATGGGTGAGCGTGACCCCCTGCTCCGGCCTCTGTGGGAGCGAGACGTTTCTCCTGGAAACACCCCAAGTGCGCTTTTCCCATGTCCCACTAACTCATGGTTTCTTGGTCATGGCAGTGTCTTGTAGCTTCTTGGCAGACTCTGCTGGCACCACTATTTCTTTCTTCCCTTCCGATGTGCAGATCTCTTGAGTAACCAAGTGCAAAGGCTGATTCCAGGAGCAGAAGGTCATTTTGGCTTTCCCTTCAGGTTGAAATGAGCCTGGCCTTTCTGTTTGCTGAGAACAGAGTTCTGCAGTTAGTTACTGCAGAGGATTGCCCTGAGCAACCAGGAGCCTCTTCTACGCTGACGCCTGTCTTACGCAGAGCCCAGTGGCAGGATGGCCCTTCTCGTGGGGTCGTGTCCTCCTCCCTTTGACACTGTGTCCCCAGCGCCCAACCTGCCCGTACAGGGCATAGCGCTATCTCCGGGCACAGGACCCTGTTCCTCTGGTTGCTCCAGCAAGAGAGGGCCGAGACCTGGGCATCCTGGGTTGCAGGGGGGGCTGTTGGGCACATCCGAGGCTGACAGCTTGGGGTCTTCTCTGTGCCTGGGGACTTGATCACAAGGATGTGAGCAGAGCACGTTCTGCTGCAGAAGCAGGTGCGCCACCTGGAAGCACAGGATGCAGAACCAGCTCCTCCTGCGCTCCTGCCAACACGCCCTGTTGTGTCTTTGCAGGCAGCTACCGGTCATCCAGAGGAGCTGCTTGAAGGAAAAGGAGGAGAAAGGAAAGCTACCGCCTCTGGTTGCACCCAGAGAAGTGGACTTCATAGCCAGAGCCATTGAGAGGAGAGAAAAGGTACCCGACACCGGATGCTGCAGGAGCACATCGTACTGGACTGTAGAGCAGCGTTGCTCCACACGTGCCAGTGCTCACAAGATTCTTCACTGGGTGTTCACGGGACCACTGACCAGTTGCTTTGGTGTTTGCTTGAAGGGAGGCGGGTCACTGTCAGTTGAGAATACACTTGTCACTTCCAGTAGCCTGGAAACACCCCCAGAGCCCTCACTTGAGGCCGTTTCTGTCGGCCAGGTGACTGCAGGGCTTGTCTGGGCTCGCCAGCTGCCGGCTGGTTTGTAGCCCAGTGGTGGCTTATCTCCCTGGTCATTCCAGACGGGCTCCTCGGTGGAGCCTGCGGGAACCTGGGAGCAAACCAGTGTGGACAGCAAGGCAGAAGAGAAGGGAGGGAGGGAGGGAGGGAAGGAAGGAGGGAGGGAGGGAGGGAGGGAGGGAAGGAAGGAAGGAAGGAAGGAAGGAAGGAAGGAAGGAAGGAAGGAAGGAAGGGAGGGAGGAAGGAAGGAAGGGAGGGAGGAAGGAAGGAAGGAAGGGAGGGAGGAAGGGAGGAAGGAAGGGAGGGAGGAAGGAAGGAAAACAGCTCAGCCGTGGCAGGGAAGGCTAATGCTGCCTGCTATTGCATTTTGTTTGTCCCCCAGAATAAATGGGAGAAGAAGGAGGAGCAGCTTCCACCGTATATCCAGAAATACCTGGAAGAACAGGAAGAGAAGGAAACAGAGCTGGCAGAGGCCGAGGCAGAAGAGGAGATGCCCAATGTGGAAGGAAATGGAGAAAAGCCAAAGGAGATGCAGAGGAGCCAGGTACTTGGGATTCCTGCAGAAAAAGAGCACTTTCTCCCGTGGGGCGGCTGAGACTGCAAAGTACCCTGGTACCCAAGCCGTCATAGCAGCCTTGCTGCAGCAGAACCGGGCGGGTGATGCTGCCCTTCCTGAGCAAGAAGGGGGACACAGAGTTGCAGTGAAACCCTGGTGACACTCAGAGGTCACCCCAGGGCCTGCTGAGCTCCTTCTCCCGGCTCTCCCCGTCCCGTGTGGTCCATTCAGAAGTGTTCTGGGGTCTGCGTGCTGGGAAGCAGCACCCTCCGGGTGCAGGGCTGTTGTATGAGAGTCTCCTCCTGTGCAGGAATCCAGCTCCCCCGAGTGCTCCTCAGACAGCTCCTCGAGCAGCGTGGAGTCAGACGAGTCCAGCTGTGACCTGCTGGAGATGAACATGGAGGGCTGGGAAGAGGCCGGAGAAGAGCCCCCCAGCGTCCCTGAGGACAACAGCGTCCCCCAGAAGCGGTACGAGATCTACTCCACGTCGGCCAGTGCCAGGAGACCGTCTCAGGCGCTGAGGCTCGCGAGAGACACGTCCAGCAAGAGCCTCCTCCGGCGTGACGAGCGCCAGTGCCGGCCAGCCAGGCTGCTGACACCAGCTCTCCCTTCTGTTCAGTAAAGCCCCACCTGCAAACCGCTGGGTCTGACACTGTGGGTGTTTCCTTGGTGGCTGTGGAAGCTGCGCTGGGCAGTGGCGCAGGGAAAGGCCACTGCAGGGAAGAGGGCTGGAGCCTCAGCCTCAGCCCTGCTCCAAGGGCAGCCCTCCCCAAGGCTCTGCTGTACCGGCTCGGCTGCGGCCCTGCTCTTTGTGCCCCTGCACCCCGCGTCCCTGGCACGGAGCCTGCCGCAGCTGCACATCCCGGACAGGAGCGGGAGGAGAAGGAGGAGGAGGAGGAAGAGGAGGAGGAGGAAGAGCCTGGGCACCCTGGGGAGCCGAGCTGCAGGGGAAAGCATCCGGGGGCTCACCCAGCCAGGGCACTGCGGGGCGCCCAGAGCTGTGCAGGAACCACCGTGTGCCACAGGGACAATGGCACCCCAGGCAGGAGCCGTGCCTGGGGAGAGGAAAGCCATGGCGGGCAGCTGGACTCTGCCAAAGCTCTGCTGGGGCTCCCGACCCTTTTGTTCCACAGCCCCTGGCAGGAAAGGCAGGCTGGAGCCGAGGTGGGATGGGGACACCTCCGAAAGCTCCTCTGCGGAGCCCTGGGTTGGCATAAAGCGTGTCACAGGGGCCTGAGAGCGGCTGTGTGGCAGGAGGGAAGGAAGTTCGAAACTGCTGGCTGTTGGGCACCCTCACCCTGCCCGTGCTCTGTGGGGACTCCACGCAGCGGGTGTCAGCGATGCTGGCAGAGCCCAGGCAGGCTTAACCGCGCTACGAGAGATCGGGCCCATTTGTCAGACCTCTGTGGGATATTTTTTCCTGAAAAGCCCTGATTTTTGGGCATCCTGACTTTGCCTCCATAGGAGTAATTCCTACTGCCATTTACACTCTAAACAGCTGTGCCTTTCTCATGGCACCACGCGTGAGGTTGGCCAACGGTCAACAAGAATGGCTTGCCTCTTCTTAGGTGAATCTAAGCAGCTAAGGAATATATGGATATATATATGTATATATGAAGACTTATGTAGATAGGTGCCATGCAAACACCTGCCCCTGAGTTACCTACCTGCTTCCCCTCCTGCTCTAGTAGGCAGAAACGGGATTTCTTCCCTATGATGCCAGTGACTTCAGACACCCACTTTGCTTTATCTTGACGTGCCGCACACAGGATCACCTTTCTTTGCACTGGAAGAGAGTCTGGATCACTGAGAGACAGAAACCTGCAGTTGTTGCTGCTCTGTAAATCAGGTCTTTTGCAGTCTTCAAGATGGATATAAAATGTAGCGAGAAGTCACTTGCAGAAATCATAGTCCTGTTTCTCCTGTAGTGTTCCTGCGCTTGCCCAAGGCGGGGGCTGGAGAAAGCGTAGGACAAGCTGAGGCACCATATGGAAGTACAAGAAAGTACAACTTTCACCCTTTGGCAAACAAGATTTGAGCAAATCAGATTGCAGTCTGGGTAATTCAGTGAGAAGGGAAACTGTGCGTGAATTTGGGGGTGGGAGGGGCTGTTTCTGTGAATAAAATGTCACACAGATGTGTTTGACATTCAAGAAGTTAACAGCAATCACTATCCTAAAAAATATAAACACCCCTTCCTTCCCCAAAGCGTTAGAGGCCTTCAGACAATACACACAGACTCACGGAGATTCCTAGATCCAAATCAGTTCACATTCCAGCAACTTTTAAATACAACCTCATACAATATCAAGTTCCCATCCATCATAGCATTTCGGGTTTGTTTTGGTTTTGGTTTTGTGGGGGGTTTTTGTGGATTTTTTTTCCCCCCCAATCGGAATCAGAGCTTAACAATTTAAATTCTTTCCTGGTCTAAAAATTATTAGATAACAATAAGAGTAAATTAACTTAGAGTACCATACTTCATCCCATTTTTTCCAAAGTTCTGCAGAACAACATTAATTGCAATACAGCACTAAAACCCAGAATTCCACATTTAAGCCACATTCGAGTACAGTATCGTTTCAAGTTTCTTTTATCAGAATATTTCCCCAAAAGTTACTCTAATGCGTAAGGATGCATCCTAAGGGGGAGCAAGGTGGTATTTTAGCAGCGGAACCGGTTCCCATTTCGTAATTATCTCCCCAAACAAAATTCTTTTGGTACGAAATACATATATATATATATATGCCAACTAAAATACTGAGCTCAGATATGACAACCAAGTACCAAGTTCAAATATGCAGTTGGATCACAGTTACTTATTCAAGACAATATCTCCATTTTAGCACTGCACCTCAAAATTATTTTAGCATTGATCTCAAAATTATTTGATAACAATAAGAGTAATATTTCCTTTTGGGGTCTTCTGGCTTCTCACTGGGTCTTTTCACTGATATCACGTGTGCCTTTGTTTAGTTCAGCTGTAGACACTGTTTATGGTCCATAGCCTTCCGGGTACTGTTTGTGTGAATAAATCCTTTTCTTCTCAGCAAAGTGCCAAACAGGCCCCGTTCTGCAGACGTCTGTGATGCCTCCACGTTAGCCTTGCATTGTTATTTTTTTCCCCAGTCAGTTCCGTTCTTCCCAGCAAAGTGTGAACCAGACCTTATCTTGCAAGTCTTCAGTGTAGTTTGTAGGTGCTTTTGGTAAATATGAGCAGAACTTTACAGCTCCAGATTTTAGCAAAGATTAGTTACAAAGTTTTCTTTTACAGCAAAGATTTTAGCTTCCTAAGTAACATGAAGCAGCAAGTATATTAAAAATCATGCAACCTTATACTTCCAGATAATTCGTTATTTCTAGTATGCATTTGCTTAAGCTAAACGATTGCTATGAAACATAAATTGGGCTCATCCACTGAGCTGTGAGCAGTAAAACCATGGCCATACGGCTGGTTATTCAGCAGAGCGAGCTCAAAGTAGGCTCATCCAGGCTGTCATATTTATAAAATAAAGTTGTTGGCTCATAGTCAAATTGCAGACAGTGGGAAAGGTCTGCACAAGACCCCCTGCACCCACAACCCATTGGTGTTCAGCTGCTGTTCTGCTTCCCTGTGGGTCTCCTGGAAGGAGCTCTTGGCCTGGCTGCAGCCCAGGCCTTTCCCTCCTCTGGAGTCTGAACCAAACTGCCGCTGGGCTGGCTGGAGGGGGTCAAGTGCATCCACCACACCTGGGAACCTGTATCGTTCCTCCTCGTGCACCACAGCTGCCCCGGTCCCTTCCCTGGAGCCAGCCCCAGGATGGACTCCATCCACCCCAGCAGCCTGATCACCACGTGGTCCTCTTGGGAGTCACAGAATCAGAGTGGTTGGGCTGCAGGAGCTCTGCAGATCCCCAGCCCAGCCCTGCTCACACAGGGTCACAGAGCAGATCACACAGGTGGGTCCAGGCGGCTTTGGATGTCTCAGAGAAGGAGACTCCACACCCGCTCTGGGCAGCCTGGGCCAGGCTCTGGCACCTCCCAGCAAACAAGTTTCTGCTCATGTTCACATGGAGCCTCCTGTGTCACGGTTGAGACGGACAAATGGCATAGACCAAGTTCTCTGAGGATAAAAGCAGCAGATGCCATTTATTGCCACAAGTGCATTTTTATACAGTTTTACCAATTCAAGTGTCTCTTCACTATTGGTTACAAGTTACAGCAGTAACATCTCTTTGGCTATTTTTGCTGTCATCAATGTTACTCTTTTACTCCCTTCTCCCTCCCGGGTACATCCTTAACATCTCCGGATACTCCATCACTCCCATCTTTCTCATGGGTAGGCCTTCATATCTTCAAGGCTAATTTTTGTTCCCATGCCCTCCGTCAGGGAATCCACAGACCCACCATAGTCCCACATAACTGTGCACAATATTCCTGCCCTTCCAAAAATAAGCAAAAAATCTCACTCAAAACCCCCCACACCACAAAGATTTTTATTAGAGAAGTCTCACGATCGTAAGCCCGTATTTTATTAGAGACTTGTCCCAGCTGCCCGCAGAATATTTCATTTTTAGTAGAGATGCAGCGCATCCCCCTCCCCACTCCCCTGGGTATTATTTTTATCAGCTTTTGCTTTATCCCCTCCTATAATGGTTGCTCTGTTCCTTGAGCAATGCTTAGTGCTGTGGAGTCTTGGAAGAAACTTTGAGGGAAAATGCAGCACAGGTATAAAGTATCATTGACTCCAGTGATGTAGTGATTGACGTGGATACCTGCTGGGGACCAAGAAGGTGGGGAGATGCTGGTGGTGGTGACCACGAAAGGAGAAGAAGAACAATGAACATGAAAACTCAAGAAATGAGACCTCCCTGAACCACAGGTGAGATCCCAGAGGAGGAGAGTTGAAGGGCAAAGGAGTTCAGGACAACTGGCAGTTTTTCAAACCCTATTCAGTGCAAACGGTGCCAATAATAAAGCGAAGATCGCAAGCGTAACAAGAAACCAATCTGGCAGAATCACAGGCTCTTCTGCACCCTTGTGATCCTCCAGCTGAAAATAAAAGGAAAAGCACAAGAAGACAGGGTCATAATCAGAAAGGTCAAGGCAGAAAATCAGATAAAACTAACAAAGGACATCCAAAAGGGCTAACAAGGAAGAGCCCAGACAGGAGTAGGGAGAGGACAGGTCAGAGATATTTAATCTAAATGCAATGTTTTCACTTGGATGGTTAAACCCACACACATACACACCCGGCTGAGCCGCTCACCAGGGTCCGCACCCATCTCACCCCACCGACCACCTTCACATTTCCTCCTAGAAAAGCCTCAGGTTGTTACAGTGCTGGCAGAGCAGCACAGAAAGGCACCAAGACTTCACTTTTACCATTCACAGGGGCATGAATTAGGTGTATTCTCTCATGTCCTGTCCCTCACCCCATCTAGAGGGTTATTTCAAGAGCTCCTGGAAGACAGGCAGGCCCAAAGGTCAAGAAACCAGCAAATAATCTAATCGGAAGGAAACAAGGAAGCTTGGGTCACAATGTATTAATTCTGGAAACAAAAAATAAGCAGATTGAAACACTGGGAGAAGAGATTATTAACTCAGCAGAACAAGGACTGGTGGCTGGAGATGGACAGAGACTCTGAACTTTCAGGCTCAGGTCCTGAGTTTCACAAACCTGCAGTGTCCACTCCTTTAATATCATAAAATTTATATTTCCCTGAAGAATTTAGGCCCTTGAGTCAAGTTACTTAATGAGAAGAAACTTTTGTTTTAATCTATGTTTTCAGTTTCTTCTTAATTTTTTTTTAAAAGACCTCTTTAATTAGCCCTCCTGTTACTCATCTCTTCATTTTGCAGGGCTTACTGTGATTGCTGGCTTTTGGCCACACACTTATTCAGCTCATCTGAACAGAACTTCAGCTGTTGCCTGTAAGTTAGAGCTGAACATCCAAGTACAGGTATAAACACCAGAAAGTTACAGAAGAAGAAATATGAACCAATTTCTTTACAGGATCTCTCACTCTGTCTGGTTTGCCGCCTCCTCAGACGCAAAAATAATAAACCCTATTAATTTAAGTCTTATTTAGCTGTTCCATCTCTCTGCAATAATTGATTGGGCTTTAGACACTCAGCCAGAAAACACAATCAAATCAGGTTTGCCTGGTGACTGCGCCATAGCAGTGCCAGAAACCCCCAGTCCCCACACTTGCTCTAATTGATTAAAACATTTGGTCACTCGCACATTTCTATATAGACAATTAAGCTAAAGAGACACTACAAACGCAGCAAGACCAGCTGAGAGCAATAATGGATCTTTTCAGTCTATTTTTCTAGGGAGAATTAGGACTTAGCGATGTTGCAGTAACTAAAGCGGGTTTTGTCTCCCCTTTGCTCCCGATGCAGCAGCCTCAGGAGCTCAACGCTGCACAATCGCTGCCTTGCAGGGAACCACACCAACGAATTATCTGCTTTTCCTGCCCTCCAAAAAAGCTGCCACGTGCTAAATCTGCATCTGTTTGGCATCTATCAGGGCTGTAGCACTTCCAGGAATGAGGGGGAAGGGCTCCAGTGCAGAGTCAAGCCACATTTTTTACAAATACCCCCAATTTTCTGAGTCTGTTTGGATGCTGGCTCCGCACGTGCCGGCTGGCACGGGGCCAAAATGTGTCAGTCACAACCAGGCAAACACAACGATACCCAGTTCCCAGGAAAGTGGCTGAACTGCAGCATTTCTTGCCAAAGTGATGCACAGAGAACAAACAGGCTCCTCGGACTCTTCCTCAGAGATCTTGGGGGAGCTGCAGCGGTCGGAAACATTGGCAGAATCTACAAGTGTCAAAAGCCTAAAAGAAGAGATCCAGAAAAAGAAAAAGAATTGCAGCCGCCTTATCTGCAACTTTGTGCACACGAGACAAGAACGGTGAGGCATGACATTTGTATTAAAAACATTTTGCCAACAGTAGATCCAGACTATCACTTCATACGTCTCCAATGGCACAGGTGGTACCTGCTAATAGAAGGTAACGTTTATCCTACCCAGTCACTGGTCCCTGCAGTTCTACATTCAGTCTTGCGTGACTAAGAATCTGCAAACGTGGTTTAAAGCAGAAAGCGTACAGCTAGTCCTGGCTGGAGGATTAGTAAGCTGTGCTGACATGCAACCAGTAGAGAGGAGCGTGGGTATGGAATTCCTGTCTCCCTGCACCAAATCAAATGACCAGCACAGCTCACAGCCACACAGAGGCTGTAACACCCCAACCACAGGGTCTAAAAAAGAAACAACAAGCAGAGAAAGCTTCAGTTCTGCTTTACATCAAGCTTAAGGTGTGCATGATGTGAGACTTGAGATGAGTGTCAAAATTAACCTTTAAGTCTTCCTCCTCAGTAGAGATCTGAGAAGACAGGCAGCTGCAGTGCATATGGAAAATCCAGCAGCTGAAAACCCATTTCACCTGCAGCAGGTCAATAGTCATAGAATCATTTTGGTTGGAAAAGCCCCTCAAGATCAGGGAGTCCAACCATAACCCACGCCTGGCACTGCCCCATGTCCCTGAGAACCTCATTTAAACACCTTTTAAACCCCTCCAGGGATGGTGACTCCAGCACTGCCCTGGGCAGCCTGCTCCAATGCCCCACAGCCCTTTGGGGAAGAAATTGTTCCCCACATCCAACCTCAGCCTCCCCGGTGCAACTTGAGGCCGTTTCCTCTGCTCCTGGCGCTTGTTCCTGGGGAGCAGAGCCCGACCCCCCTGCCTCCAAGCTCCTTTCAGGCAGTTCAGAGATCAGAAGGTCTCCCCTCAGCTCCTGTTCTCCAGCTGAACCCCCCCAGGTCCCTCATGAAGTGGTTTGGGATGGAAGGGACCTTAAAAATCATCTAGTGTCCACCCCCCAGCCATGGGCAGGGACACCTTCCACTGGACCAGGTTGCTGAGCATCCCAACATGGCAAAAAGTCCAGAAGAAAACCCAAAGACACCTTCCGGCACAGATCTCTACACCACCAAAAACTCATTGCAAGAAAAGGCTTGGAAAGCATACACAAAAAGGCATAATTACAAAGGAATGAAGTAGAGCAGTGGTTGAAAAATGCCCAGAAGTCACAAGAAAGACTCAGCCATCCTCCTCCAAAAATGCAGCCACCATGAGCTTGGTTATAGCCCATCTGATGTCACATTGTGCTTCACAAACTCCTCAACGACCTCCAGAGGGCTTTTCTTCTGAGGAGGGAAATACACAGCTGGCAAATCAGTGTGGGTCTACCAAGCAACCTCCACAAAAGCCCTGGGGTTGGAAGCAATGATTGTCTGTTAAAGCTGAAACATTTCGGTGCAGAAAAGGGAGCTTCACAGCAGGAGATCTTTACAGGGGGAAAAAACGTCCCAGTTTCCCGCTGTTTTACAGGAGTGTGCCGGAGCCGAAGGTCAGACACAGCGGCAAATCCATCACCACCGACTTCAGGAGCATTGGCTGGAACACAATTGCTGCACTTGAGCCACCACCCAAAAGAATGTTCTGACTAAAGCGAGAAAATGTCACTGTTGGTGAAAGGAACCTGTTCAAATTATTTCAGCTTTTTATACCAGAATAGAAGTGGAATCCGGGCAGCGGAATTTTTCAGTTTGCCCAAGTGCGACAGGAGAAAACTCCAGTTTCATTCCTAGGGCTGCTCAGTCTTTGAGAAACCCTTGAAAGGCCACCAAGAGCTATTCTTTAGGCTTCCTCTTTCCCTTAAAAGAAAAGAAAGCGCTGTTGAAAAGTATAAAAGGCTTGAGATTTGTGGAAGGGTTTGCTTCCGTGAACTGAAAGCAGGAGTGAGAACATGACAGGGGATATTACAGGGCTCTACTTGACACGCAAAAATACTGCAGTCGCAAAATGGATGGAAAGCTTGGTCTTTCCGTGATGCTGCTTCAGATCCTTCTCGTCATACAGGAAACTAAGAACACCTTGGACATTTTTAACACGTAGTAAAAGCCTGCTAAGGTCAGTGAAAAATGCAGCTGCTTCAGCAGGCAAGCCAAGCCGAACCTGGTGTCAAGAAAACGGGACTGGCAGAGTTCAGGGCTGGGAATGCCAGGAGCTGTAAGAAATACCAACCTCACCAGCTGAGCAGAAAAGAGCTAACAAATTGTTAGGATCTGGCTTTTTGCCTAAACCCAGATGCCCATTTTAATCCAAGAGCCCCTTCTGCTTTGCAGCAGGGGACAACAGGAATAACAAAAATTTCCAATACATAAGCGCATAATTTCTTGTCAAACTAAGCCTATGATGGGGTGTCGAACATTTTCACCGGAGGCCACAGCAGCCCCGCAGTTGCATTCAAAGGGCCGAATGTAATTTGAGGATTTGGCCCACAGGGCTTGTGTTTGTTATGTGCATCGTGCTCCTTTATCGCCGACTCTGTCTCGTAACACAAAAGACATACTGGCTTTTCCTCCCTGAAACACAAACACGTATTTGCTTTCCCATCTATCAATAAATCGCCTTCCTTCCGCATCAATCTTCCTCTTACTGGACATTTTGAGATTCAAATTGCTCCACCAAAGACGGTAAGATGTGTCACCTAAGTAAAAGATCTAGATGATACTTTCACCTCCATCAACTAGTACTGAAGAAAAACCAAAATCCTGGACCTTTCACAATAAGCCCCGTGGTAAGTCAGAACGCTTGCTGAGCCTGTCGCAAAACATCTGCCATGAAGATCTCACATTGGTGACCTCCACTAGTGGCAACCACGGCAAACCGTGTCTTATGGAAGTGAGGCCATGGGTATCGACCACACGGCAGCTCATCCCATTTCAATCCCTCCCCCAAATCTACCTGCAAGTTCTTGAGAGCTCCTCTCACCCAGGTGAGATGGAGAAGAGACATCCATCCCTCAGCCCAAGTAGATTCACTAATTCCTACATTGGCTTCGCCATCCCAGGCTGCTCCCTTGAATTCTTGAATTAGATTCTGGAGGAACTGTTACTCTTTTAGCAACTAATTTGAATGAAAAAAACCTATTGCTATAATAAAAGCATTCTGAAACTAATAGACACTGGCAGATCATCTTCTCAGGCCATTTTGTCCATTAACAGCAGCTGTGTCACACACCTGTGCTGTTAGATTGCCCACAGAAGAATTCAGAAGACCTATGAAGATGTCACATATTTCCTTATTTGGAGAACAGAATCTACAATGATTATTGAAGTGTATCACCACTATCCATATAAAATAAATGAGAGATACTCCATAGATAGTGTGAGGACATCACTATCATCTGTATCACACTTGACTGATGAGTTCTCTGCCCTTACCTGAAGTTTGAGGCCAAACTTTTGCCAAGAGATTTTAGATTTAAAACCCATCACCATCCGCCAGAACAATCCTAAGAAAACAGAACTAACCAGCCACCTCCAAAAACCATCTTCCAACTGCTCTTGGACACTGCACCCAAGAAAAAGACCAGCAAGACAAAATCCCCTCAAAGGGTCCCCACGGGGAGGTTGGGAAGACACAAGAGCGCACGCAGTTCACGTTTGGGCTGCAAAGCAAGCAGAAAAGAAAAATCCAAATAAAACCACAGGATGGGACTCGAGAACAGGTTGTGTCACAGAAGAACCAGTTTCCCGGTCCCAGCTCCCCTGCCAGGGCCAGAGCAACGGGACCCTGGGCTTTCCCCTCACACCCATCTACTCTCCCCACGAAAGGACATCTGGGTTCCTCCAGCGCCCACCACAGCCCAGCCTCATATCCAGCTATCGCTCCCAATAAATCATTTGGCAAATCAAGGAGCGGTTAAAACTAACGATGGTGAACAACCCACCAGAGCACAGGTCTGTGCTGACTTTACAGCAGCAGGGAAGTCTAAAAGACAATCAATATTTTTGCACCCATAAAATAAGAGGACACTGAAGGAATATCTGTGGAGTCACACTGGGGGTTTGTTTGGGGTTTTTGCTGCTCTTGGTTTTAGTTTGGGTTTTTTTTTTGGTTGTTTTGTTTGTTTGGGCCCATTTTGGTTTTGGTTGAGTGCCTTTTTTTCCCCCAGTCATCTTTCCTATGAGAACAGCAGCTTGAGCCTCCCTCTAAGGCTGAAGAAAGATTTAAATGTACTTCCTGGGAAAAAGAAAACCACACAAAAAACCCACCACCCAAACTTTGAGCCCAGCAGGAACTGTTTCAAGCAGCTACAAGCAACTGCAGAAACAAATAAGAACGTGTTAGGCTGTACCTACTAATCACCACAGGAGACACTAATATGAAAAGTGCTTCTATCTGCATTTTAGTTCCTGACACCTACCTGAACAGATTAAATTACTAAAGCGTTCACACAGCAAAATGGAAGCACTGCAAATAGAACCCAGCCAAATACCTGAACCATCAGCCTCTCTCCAGCTCTGTGTTGCTTGCAGGCACTTAGTTTGTGCTGTATTTGTATTTTTATGCAAGACTGAACACTGATGGAAAGGGAATCAGCATTTTCTCAGGCTGCAAGATTGGCTAACAACCTCCTTTCCCATTTCAAGGGGCAGCACACTTGCTTCAAAACTGCACTGCCTGTGCCCTAAACCCAGTCCACACAAAGGCTGCAAATCTCACACAAGCTACCAGTTATCATTCAGTTTTGGAGCATTTTGGGAAGCTCAGCCTTTCAGCGGAGCAGAAACTTCAGAAAGGTGCAGAGCAGATACTTACAGTGTTGTAATGATCGACATAAACCGCATTTCCCAAGCCAAACACAGCGTATCTCAGGCCTTTCAGATACGTTTTCCCAAAGCGAAAGTCACGCGCTGCCTCTTCTAACCCCTTGCAGAACCACGCTGCACTCTCGGTTGGCTGCCCGTCAGTGTACGTAGCTACCAAGAACACACAAACGTTCCTGCCGGTTGTCTAATAATATCAAGAGAATAGAAGAGATCGGTGCATTTCTCAGAACGCTTCCCATTAGTAAGACAACTGGAACACATGGGGAGTTGGAAGAAGTTAAAAGATGAGGTTTTTTCTAAGTGGGATTTTGGTGTGGGATGCTGCAGGTGATAACCCCAACAGTGGCGAACGGCCATCCCCCCTGCAGAGACGCCTTAAATTAGCCAGGAGAGATCAAACTGTCTGTCTGCTGCTTCACAGAGGTGGTACAAGAGAACAGAACATCTCCCTTCCCCACCCCAATCGACAGCTTCTTGAGCAGACTCTTGCAGCAATCAAGTTTCTCACTGATTCAAAAAAACAACTATCAATATTCACAGAAGAAAAATGCCTCAAGGATTACTCCATCTAAATATGACCAGCAAGGAGTTTTTAGCTTATGAGCCTGTGAAGGCTGCAAATTGTCACCATCTGCTTGTTCTGGCTTTGAACCCTTCCCTGGGGATACAGAGACAGAACAGAGGGACCTGGTGCAACCGCTCTCACTGAACTCACACCTGAGTTACAGAACCAGCTCATACCAAGTCACTGTCACCATCAAAATACTCTAGGCAATCCTCTCCTAGGAATATTCAAAATTTAGGTGTTTTCTGCTGAGGGTTGATGGGCTACACTTATACAGAAGGGAAGCGACTTTTAACACACAGCATTGGGAATTTCCAGAATAATAGGAGAGAAATACAAGGGGAAAAGAGCCTTCGCAACACAAGGAAAAGCTTTTCTTTATTAGTCATATTTATAAGGTACTTACCTCCTCTGGATCATAATCTCCCATGCTGATGACTTCCACAGGCAAACAAAGTGAAATAACGGCTTCAGCCAGACCTCTGGCAAACCTCCAAAAAAAAAAGAAAAAGAGGAATTTATCAATTGCTTCAACCCAAGCATGGTAGCGACCAAACAACCCCCACACGCCCAGTCACAAGACACCTCCCACAACAGAAAGAACAAAGACATCCGAGAACTGGACACTGGACCTAGAATTCCTCATGTTAAGAAAAAAAAAAATCAAGTATATTGGCTGCAAGAAGAGAGTGACATGAATTTTAATGACTAATGATTTCACATTTACACACACCATTTTTTTCAAAAGCACCTAAACCAGTACTTGTCTCTGAGAAGACCCGCTCGCAACTACGGGTACGGCAAGAGTAAACTTTAAACTTCATCATCAATGTCTCTACTGCATGCGCCATTTAAAGCAAGTAGAAAAAAATGTTATTTTTACATAATTTTACGTTATCTTTCATGTTGGGCAATGACTTCTCATGAGCTAATGAACTTTCTGATGTTTACACTGTGCAATACTTCTAAGGCAAGCAACAGACTTGAGTCTCAATATTTCAAATTACTTCATGTAGGTGGGGAAAAAAAAAAGTAACTGATACCTTTGCTGTGCCAGTCTGAGACCCATAGAAAATCTTTACTTTGCCTCCAGGGTGGCTGATCCATTTACGAGTTTGTCTTCTATTCCTTCAGAAGAAGCTGGATTCCCATTGGATTTTTCACCCTAAGAAACAAGCACCACTTCTCATTCAATCCCTTTTCAAAGTGATGTTAACCCCATTCTCCCAAAACCACTTAAAACACCTATCCTGTGAACAGACTCTCAGCACTAATTAAATGAGGCTATCAAAGCATTTTAGCTTCTCACACCCAGAGAAAGACACAACCACGTCTCTGAACTAGGCCACGCTCCAATAAACTCAGGTCACACGCAGCCGGATCCAGCTGAACGCAGGAACCTCCCAACTCGCGCAGCAGAACTTTGCTCACCTGCGCAAGGAGCTTTTACCATCCTGAACAGCCTAATCCCACTCCCGTCCTAAAACCAGCCCAACCTCATCAGTAACATCAATGGAAAGAGGAACCCGAGAACTCCAGCACAAGTAGAGTGATTGATTTGCAGTGACAGAGCAACCCAGGCTGACACGATCTCTCAGTAACGACGGGAGAAGCGTTCAGCAGAGAGCTGCTCCAACATCAGAGCAACGAGGGCACCGAGTCACCCACAAACATGAGACCGTCCAGGCTGCGGATTATAACCCTCAGGTGCACTGAACTGTAAGGAACGTTCAAGGAAGAAACGTTGTTTTCACAAAACTGGGGAGCTGGCACCTGACCCCAGCGAGGGAAGGGACCGAGACACATCAGACTGTGAATCCTGAATGTAAAACAAAATCTCTTCAAACTAATCCCAGAATGCAAACTGACACCTGTATTTACAAGTTAATCTAGAGGGAAGGACGGCCAAAGAGCCAGGAACCCATTTTTAAATAGATCAATAAGGGAAAGGGTGTTGTTCGGATTAGATGAATGAAATACGTAAACTGAGGCAGGTGTCGGGTGCTCTGTAAACCCTGAAGAACCGACCAGTGGGCAACAGGGGAGGGAAATTGCACCCAGGGTTTGGGGGGATATAAACGGGGGCTTTTTGCCCTATTATGCGTGCCTGCCTTTAGGGAGAACACCCGGTCTTGCAAAATCATTAACAAAATGTGCTTTGCTGAGAGATCCTGCCTGGGCCTGTTCTATTGGCAAGGTGATCGTTTCCTACACGACCACACCTGGGCTCCGCAGTGACCCACGGGGGGGCCCACAGTGGGGCAGCACGTGTCACTGCACCAGTGGGGACCGTCACCCGGCAGCCACTCGCCTCCACACGCAGATTTCGGGGCCTTCTTGGACAAAAGCACTTCCATCTTCCCTTGCCTTCTTTCTGGTTTTGGTGGTGAGGAACTGAACGATGATCCAAATGCTGATCCCAATGATACAGGGAATTGACCTTCTCCCCTGGAGAAGTTGTAGAAACTGAGGGCAACAGAAAGTAGAAATTTGGAAAGGTTGTTAGATGAAGCTTGGAGAGTATTCAGTAACAGGGACAAGGAAGATTCTTGAAAGGATAAGTAAGTATGGAACTGAAGAGGTTGGAAGGCTTTGAAAGCCTTTAGAGAGAGGTCAGTATATATGTTGGGAAAATGAACGTTGGGGAAGGTACAGAGGAAGTAGGCAGAGAGAGAAACAGACAGTAGCAAGTTTTGAAAAAGACTGATGGGAACCTGGAATGAACAGAAACAAGTGGAATTTTTGGTGGATTGACAACAAGTAACAATTACATAGTAGGTAAAGGGAGTCACTGGCCAAAGTGAACGGGCATATTTTTGTGAACCTTTGAAATACAAATTGGGTAAACAAGTAGGTATTGATAAATTTCTATATATGTCCAATTCCTTCCAACCTTTTTGGGAGAAGGAATTTGGCCAGTAATAGAGAAATTAATACAAGTCAGGTTATAAACAGAATAATAAAGGACCTCTACCCAGTGGTAGCAAACACCTTTCTGACTGTATTAACTCTAATTTGATTTGGCTTACTGTTTTAGATTTGAAAGATGCCTTTTTGCCTCTCTCTCCGTGAAGCCAGCCAGACAATATTTATGTAAAACCCAGCTCACCTGGATGGTGTTGCTACAAGGATTTAAAAACAGCCCAACAGTACTAGGAAATCAGCTCGCTAAAGATCTTGAATCTTGGGAAGCCCCATCTGATGAAGGACAGATGCAACAATATGTGGATGATCGCTACCAGGACACAGAAGACATGCATAACCTGAACTGTAAGCTTATTGAACTTTGGGGGCTCCAAGGATACCAGGTATCACAGAAGACAGCCCAGATGATACAGCAACTCATGAGTAACTCATTTGGGCTATGAAATCAGCGTAGGGCAGAGGACCCTGGGCCAGGCTCGAAAGGAGGCCGTATGCCAAACATCAAAGCCTCAAACTGTAAAAGAATTACGGACCCTTCTTGGGCATGACAGAGTGGTGCCGGTTGTGTATTTATAATTATGGATTGTTTGTCAAGCCACTGTATGTGCCAGCAGCCACAGATCAGGAACACCTGCAATGGAATAAAGGAGCTACACGAGCCTTTGAAGAACTTGGTAAGGCTTTGACAGCGCCTGCTCTAGGACTCCCAGGTGTGAGTAAACCATTTTTTCTATTCTCTCACGAGAAGCAGGGAATAGCCTTGGGTACACTGGCACAGGATCTTGGCCCGTACCGACGAGCAGCGGCCTATTTCTCCAGACAATCAGATGCAACTGCAAAAGGGTGGCCGGGATGCCCGCGGGCAGTTGCTGCAGCGGTACTGAACATACAGGAGGCCCGGAAATTTACCATGGGTCAGAAAATGGCTGTGCTGGTATCCCACACGGTGCCTACAGTTCTAAAAGAAAAAGGGGGACGTTGGCTTTCCCCACAAAGATTTCTCAAATATCAAGCTAAATCATCCTCACTAACACTGTCAAGCCAGCTTCTTTCCTCAGTGACAACACTGGAAAACCAGTTCATCATAATTGCCTGGAAACCATTGAAACAACATAATCCAGCCAAGCAGATCTAAAGGACATAGGATTATGGAGAACACTGAGAACTGCCTTACGGATGAAAGCAGCAATATCCTGAACGGTGAAAGGCACGCTGGTTATGCTATAGCTACTAGCCATGAAGTGATGGAATCTGGGCCTCTGTCTGAAAGTACTTCAGCACAAAAGGCAGAAATAATCGCCCTTACCTGTGCTCTGGAACTAGCCGAAGGTAAAACTGTGAACGTTTATATGGACTCTAAGTATGCTTTCAGGGTCGTGCACAGAACAATTTGGAAAGAAGAAGGACTCTTGAACTCTCAAGGCACACATATCAAATGTGCAGGAGAAATATCGGCAGCTCAACTTCCTAAGAAGGTGGCAATCATGCATATCCAGGCGCACCAGAAAGCGAGCTCGGAATTGGAAAAAAGGAAATGAGCTGGTGGACAGGGAGGCAAAACTGGTGCCTAAGCAAAAGGTAAAAGCGGAAAGTGCCCTAGTCCCCGACGGGCAGGTTATTTTAGAAGGTAAGCCAGAATATACTAAGGAAGACCAGAAACTTAGTATAGATTTAGAGGAATCATATCATGAGGAAGGGTGGGCTCACGCCCCACAAGAGAAAACTTATTGTTACCTCCTATTTAGTTTGCCCTTTAGTAGCAGAAACATTATACGAACATTTGATCAAAAATAGTAACTACAAATTGGTACACTACTGTAAGACAGGTGACACAGCAACGCGCTCTTTGCCTCCAGACTAATCCTAAGAATATACCTAAGCTAGAAATGGGTCAAATTGGGAAAGGAAACGGACCTGGGCAATAATGGTAAATTGATTTTTCGGAACTCCCAAGAAAAGGGGGGTGCTGATATTGGTTGGTACTAACTGATACCTTTTCAGGTTGGCCAGAAGCACTCCCTACCAGAACAGCAAAAGCTCGGGAGGTAACTAAAACATGAGCACAAGAAACAATACCAAGGCTTGGTGTTCCAGCTGATATATCCTCTGATAAAGGGCCACATTTTAAATCAAAAATTGTACAGCAAATCAGTCAGCACTTGAGAATAGACTGGCAACTACATACACCTTATCATTCTTCATCCAGTGGCCAGGTAGAAAGAAAAAAAAAAAGATGAAGTGAGTCATCTAATTGAACAACAAATTGTAAATCTGGGGCAGGAGGCAAATTTGGCTTGGTCTCAATCTTCACCTTTGTCCCTCTTGCATATGAACAAGGACAAGGGCAAAGAAGGGTTAAATCCTTTTGAAATCCTGGATGGGAGACCCTATAGTGTACAGAAGGGGATGTCTGCACAAGAAGGGGATGAAATTATGACTTTTTATATGGTTATATTGCGTAAACAACTTAACAAAATTGGGAAGAGTGTTTGGAACTTGGAGTAGGGGTCTGGATGGGCCAGTACATAACATCCAATTGGGCGATTATGTGTCTGTGAAGTCTCTTGCAGAAAAGGACTTTGGAATCACAACAGGAAGCCCATTTCAAGTCCTCCTGGCATCCTTCACTGCTACCAAGATTAAAGAACGGAATGCCCGAATCCATCATTCTAGAGTGAAGAAAGTCTGCAAAGCACCACGAAGGGTAACCCAGGCGCAACCTGGAAAATGCCGTTTCTTACGGTCATAACCCTAGCACACGGATGGGACGAAAATTGCCATGAGCAAGATCTGAATAAAACCATGGGGGAACGCTTTAAATTGGTGCTTTGGAATCAAAACCATCAGAGTGTATATATTACATTGCCCACTTCCGCAGAAGAAAGCTTTACATTTGTAGTAATTAACCAAAACCTTTCTGAAATTCTATCAAAGAAATTAGGTTATGTCCACCCTGACATGTTTTGGTCCTTCTGGACCTTCTGGGTAACCTTTTGGTCCCTTTGGTCCTTCTGGGTGACCAACCCAAACGGCACTTCCTACCTCAGCAAGAAGAAACCCGAAAGAGAAGACAAATGCTACAGCTGCAGTGAGCGGGGTCACCACGCCAAAGAACGCAAGCTCCCGTCGCAGCCCAGAAGATGCCATTCCTGCCGGAGCACCAGCCACATGGCTGTCAGCTGCCCCAAAAGAGCTCAGCAGTGCAGAAGACAAACACCAGGAGCCTGACTTTTGCATTAACATTAAAAATCGGTTGAAGGATAGAGATGGGTTTTCTCAGGTAGAAGTAGCCTTCTTACCTGCGGCCAGAGAAAACATAGACAATCATCACATTAGTAAAAGAATTTACTAACCTCTTAGCAAAGGGGGGAATGATACAGGGAACTGACAATTAACTAATTAACACTTGACACTTAAGGAACTAACCCTACCCCACATCACTAAAGACACTTAGAGAGCTAACCCTTTAACCCACATCACTATTGCCTAGCCTTGTTTAACTCTGTGTAACTTATTGTACGAAAAACAGGACTTCACTGACGCCTTGCAAAGATCACAATCCTCGGGTGCATCCTTGGGTGAACTAGATTACAGAAACTTGGACACAGTTTTAACCAACTCAGCAGTCTGAGACCCAACCAACTCATCACACTGGACCAAAGGTGATCGGGTACAGAGAAGAGGACCCGGGGTCACGATCACTGCGCAGCTGCAACCAGGAGGAGCCGGAGACTCTGGAAATGGTCTCCTGAACTCATTGCAATAAGAACCGCCTTCTCGGGGACAGGTTATGAATATGTACAGGTGTTCCTAAAACTTCCGTGAATATGTAACGCTTTACTGCATTTAACCAAGCTCACAGCTACTGTAATTTTACACACGTATTAGGTGAAATGATTCCCCGTGTGTCCGGCATCGTACCTAAATACATACCTTCCTTATAACCTCAAGGGTTGTAAGGTCATTCCACGCCTCACCAACAGCAACAACAGAATCAACGTAAAGTCTGTGCAGCCATAAGGACACCAGGGAAGTATAGAAGAAGTTCCACGTATCCATTGAGACATCTAGATCTGGAATAAATAACAGATTTAGCGAAAGCAGATTCCTACAGGATGAATTCAGTGTAAGCACACAAGAAAAATAATCATACAGGTTCTGTTCTAAGGAAAGGCAGAAAATACTTTTGTGCTGTGCAAGTGCCTGAAAGTAAAGAGTCCTTGCAAAACGTTCGCTGGCCTTAGTTTTGCGCGGACCTGACACAGGCAGATCTCTGGAGCTAAAAAGCTCCATGTCAGGGAAGAAATCACTGCCACAGAGGCTGCTGCCGAACACAGCCCTTGCTTGTGTACATGAGACACCACACTGGTTACAACAACAGCTTCGACCCAGAGTTTCAAGGCCAGACTAAAACCTGGAAACCTTCAAAGTACTTTTTCAGAATTCTATCATGTGGGTGACGGTTGGTTCAGAACAACCCACACTGTTCTGAACCAACTTAAAAATTCAGGGTACATAACGCTGCAGCCAGGAGTGCACCTGTGCAGTCACCGACACTACCTAGCTCAGAAAAAAAAAAAGCATTTAAGAGTTTAAATAAGGTTTGTTTGCAACACTGATGGACTGAGGAACGCAGATGACACCCTCCTGCTGTTATCCACAGTCCTCTTGGATCTTGTTTCTGCAGACGTGAGACGAGCTCAGAAACCGAGCATTTCCAAGAGGCTGGAAGCTTTGCTAACTTATTTTTCCCCTGGGCTGTTACTAATGCTAAAAAAGCTTCTTTCCCCCTCACCCCTCCACAGTTAATACTGAACCCCAAAAAAGAAAAGAGCCGAGGGGCTCCCAGGCCCGTTCAGCAGCTCATCCTGTGCCTCCAGCACGACTGGTTTATGTGGGCAGCCCACAGGGGTGGGTTTTACCCCTCCAGGGGGCTCCAGAAACCTGCAGCAGCCCAAGTACCCCACACCCTGTGCCCACCCCAGCACGCGCCATCCTGCACCCCCAGCCCATCCCTCCCGTGTTCACCCACCCCTCTAACCCCCCATACAAACCCCTCACACTGACCCCCACATCCCACACCCCAGTAACTGCCTCAGAACCACCCCCCCAGTTATTACCCCTTCACATACCCCCAGATATCACCCCCCCCACACACACACACACACATTTTCCCGCCCCGTGGTTATTACCCTTCCCCCCTCACACACACACACTCCCAGTTATTACCCCCCCACACACACACTCTCCCCACCTCAACATCATTACACCCCCAGTTATCACCCCCCACCCTACAGCTATCACCCACCCCCCCATGGCTATTATTCACACACACAGTTATTGCCCCCTCCATAGTTATTACCCACACCCACCCCTCACAGCCCCCCCAGTTATTACCCCCACACACTTCTCCCCTCCCCACAATTATTGCCCCCAAGGGTTATTACTCTTCCCTCCCTCACACCCCCCGCCCCCCCAGCCCAGTTATTACCTTCACGCACAGTTATTACCCCACACACACCCCCCCGGGGTTATCACTCACACACACACAGTCATCACCAACACCGTTATTTGTCCCTCTCACAGTTACTACCCCTCGCATCCCCCCAGTTATTACCCCCACATGCACAGCTATTACCCCCACACACACACATGCTCTCCCCCCTCAGGGTTATTGCTTCGCCCCGTTATTACCCCCACACACCCTACAGTTCCCACTCACACCTCCCCAAGTCATTACCCCCGACCCCGCCGCTATCAACCCCCCACACCCACCCTCCTCTCATGGTCATTACTCCGCCCCTCACACACACCCCTTCCCCCGCCCCGTTATTACCACTGGCCCTCAGAGTTATTTAGCCCAAACCCTACGGTCACCCCCCACAGTCCTCACAGGTTCACGTCCCTCACGGTTATTCCTCCCCCCCATACACCGCAAGCTCCCCAGACCCCCGCCCCTTCCGGCCACCGTTTCCCGCCGGACGGTTCTTGCTGGCGCTCCTGGGGGCGGCGGCCACCAATGGGAAGGCAGCGTGAGGCGGCCCCTCGGCCGTGGCGCAGCGGCGGCCGCCGCCGTGTCCGTCTTCACCCCCACCAACCAGGGGGAAAGCGCCGGGAGGCGCTTCGGGATCGCCTGTTACCGCAACAAGGCCATGGGATGGCGCAGCGGAGCGTGAGTGCCGGCCCGGGGCCTGCCCGAGGGCGGGAGGGAGGCCGGCCGGCCGGCCCGTGTGGGGCGCAGGCCCGTGTGGGGCGCAGGCCCGTGTGGGGCGCAGGCCCGTGTGGGGCGCAGGCCCGTGTGGGGCCCGGCTGGGGGGGGGCTTGTGTGGACCTCCCTTGGACACTCTGAAGAGCAGAGGGGCCCTGCAGAGGGACCGGGACAAATTGCAGAGCTGGGCAATCACCAAGCACATGAAGTTCAACAAGAGCAAGTGCCGGATCCTGCACCTGAGCCAACCCCGGCTGTACAGACAGACTGGGGGACGAGCTGCTGGAGAGCAGCTCCATGGAGAGGGATCGGGGGTTCTGGTGGACGGCAAGTTGAACGTGAGCCACCGGTGTCCCTGGAGCCAAGAGGGCCCCGTGTCCTGGTGCACCCAGCACAGCACGGCCAGGCGGGCAGGGGGGGATTGTCCCGCTCTACTCTGCGCTGGGGCGGCCTCACCTGGAGCATCCACTGTGTGCAAGGCTGGGGACACAGGAGAAAAGGAGACAAAGCTACTGCAGCGTGTCCAGAGGAGGCTGCGAAGCTGGTGAAGGTTTGGAGGGGAAGCCGAATGAGCAGCGGCTGAAGTCCCTGGGTTTGTTCAGCTGGAGCAGAGCAGACTGAGGGCAGAGCTCATGGGCTGCAGGTTCCTCAGCAGGAGCAGGAGGGGCAGGTCTGAGCTCTTCTCTGTGACAGTGACAGAGCCCGGGGAATGGCAGAAGATGTGCCAGGGAGGGTCAGTGGGACATGAGGAAAAGGTTCTTCACCCAGAGGTGCTGGACACTGAACAGGCTCCCAGGGAGGTGTCATGGCCCCAAGTCTTGCAGTGTTCAAGGAGAGACTGGACAATGTCCTCAGGCACACGAGGTGACCTGTGGGGTGTCCTGTGCAGGGACGGGAGTTGGACTCCGTGATCCTGGTGGCACTGGGGGAGCTGGGAAGGCCCCTTTCAAGCCAAACTATTCTGTGATCCGTGTAGGTGCCTTCCAAGTCAGCACATTCTGTGATTCTATGACCCAGTTTTGTGGGGCAGCCCCGTGTGGGCACCCAGCTGTGGCAGGGGAGAGGCCCAGGTGGGGCCTGGCTGTGGAGCCGGGGAGCTTTTGTGGTACGCGGCTCTCCAGCCCAGGAAGGTGGTGGGATCTGTGTGAATCCGGGTACGCGGAGCGCCCTTGGGCACAGGGCAGTGCCCTGCGCTTTCCTGGGGAGTTACATCTCAGGAGTAGAAGTTTCCAGGCTCGTTGGCAGCACAGGTTGTTCCTCCTTGCTAAAAACTCATGTTCTTTTTTATATTGTTGACTTCACAAATTTTCTAACCGTGCCCTAATCTCTTAGAGAAAGATTTTGATGAGGTCCTGCAGACACACAGAGTGTTTGTCAACATTTTCAAAGGCCAGGTGGCAAAGAAAGATGATCTTGTTAAAGCATTTGTGACGAATGACCAAACAGAAATCTGTAAGATGGTAGGTTTCAACCACTTCGCGGTTAGCAGCTTTATAAAAGCTTGGAGAAGACTTTCCCCTCCAGGGCTGGTGACTCCAGCACTGCCCTGGGCAGCCTGTTCCAATGCCCCACAGCCCTTTGGGGAAGAAATTGTTCCAAGATCCAACCTCAGCCTCCCCTGGGGCAACTTGAGGCCGTTTCCTCTGCTCCTGGCGCTTGTTCCTGGGGAGCAGAGCCCGACCCCCCTGGCTCCAAGCTCCTTTCAGGCAGTTCAGAGATCAGAAGGTCTCCCCTCAGCTCCTGTTCTCCAGCTGAACCCCCCAGGTCCCTCAGCTGCTCCCATCACACTTGTGCTCCAAGTCTTGAATATTTGATATGTATTTAGCTGAAAAGAGTTCTGAATACTCTGTAGAATATACAGCTTTTATACACTGATGTCTGTGGACACAGAAAAAAAAAGAATTACCAGTGCTGAAGAGTTTCTCACCTAAGGTATATTTTTAAGGATGCAGGGGATGCAAAGGGGACAGTTGCTCACTTGGGGAAGTCCAATGAAATGTTAAGAACAGATCTAATTTCTTAGTCCTTCTTGGTAGGATATGAACTGTGGGCTTGTTGTGAATTCAAGGAAATCTGCGCATCTTTTTTTGTAGTTTTTCTGTGGTGAGTTTTTTCTTTGAAATCTCTCCGTGCTGTCTGTCATAATGACATACATTATTAATACTGTTATTTTTTTTATCCACTTCACATCTGACCAAACCATTCAAGCAATTGTTAAATTTAACAGAGTTACTAGATTTTTCACTCTGTAGTCAAACCCATGACATTTATTAACTGGGTTTTTTTAGTTATTTACTGTCCAGATTTTAACAGAAGGAGAGCTGCAGGTATCGGACAAAGAACGGCACACGCAGCTGGAGTAGATGTTTAGAGACATCGCGACCATTGTCGCTGACAAATGCGTGAATCCCAAAACAAAGAGGCCGTACACAGTGATCGTCATAGAAAGAGCCGTGAAGGACATTCACTACTCCGTCAAACCAAACAAGAGCACGAAGCAGCAGGTCTGTTTTCTTGCAAAATCGGTTTCAGGTCAGAGGTGGTGGCTTCAAGTGTAATTTCTCTGTTTGCAGCCACAGAGGGATCAGCAAAGCCCTGGGGGCTGAATTCTGCAGAGTGATTCTTCATCCAGCCGGTGGTTGAATGCTGGATGCAAACAGCTGCTGAAACTCGTGCAGTTTGTTTTCTAACAATTCAGGGAAGGGAGAAAGAAAGAAAGAAACTAATTAAAGCAGCAACAGTGATACGCCTGGAACAGAAAGAAAAGTTTTGTCCTTTAGTTTGATTGAGGTAATAGATTGGGCCTTGCATCTGAGCCACATGTTGGTTTGCAGTATAAGTGCTATTTAAGATTTCAGACGGGTTTTTTAAGTGTTGGAGGGATCACGAATAACAAGAACTCTGCCTTTCCTTGTTAATCTACCAAAGCAGCGTTCGAGCAAACTCCCTGCAGCGCTGACAAAAGTGTCAGAAGCTGATGCGAAGGATTTGAGGTTTTGGTCTGTGTGATGGTTTTCAAGCAGGTGTGTAAATGCTCTTTGTTTTTAACACCTTTGTAGGCACTGGAAGTGATCAGACAGTTAAAGGAGACCATGCAAATCAAACGTGCTCACATGAGGCTGCGATTTATTCTTCCAGCAAGGGAGGGGAAGAAACTGAAAGAGAAGCTCAAGGTGCTGATTAAAGTGATTGAGAATGAAGATTTCCACCAACAGTTAGAAATTGTAAGCGATAAAGCCTGGCAACTGTGTGGGGGTGTTATTTTTCTCTGCTAAAGTGGCTGAAGCATTTCAAAGGGTTTCCCCAGCTGTGCTTGGCAGAGAGCTAAAGCCAGATGCCTTTCTCTGATGTCTGCATCACCCAAGACACTTCACTTTTGGTTTTCCACCAAGCTGAGTGGTGCAGTCGATGCACTGGAGGGAAGGGGTGACATCCAGAGGGACCTGGACAGGCTGGGGGGTCCATGTGAATCTTGTGAAATTCATCCAGGCCAAGTGCGAGGTCCTGCACCTGGGTCAGGGCAATACCCAGTACCAGCACAGACTGGGGGAGGGAGGGAGGGTCAGACGGATGGGCAGCAACCCTGTGGAGAAGGGCTGGTGGGTAACAAAAGGGCCATAAGCTGGCAGTGTGCTCTTGCAGCCCAGAAAGCCAAGTGTGTCCTGGGCCACATCACCAGCAGGTGGAGGGAGGGGATGCTTCCCCCTCTGCTCTGCTCTCCTGGGGCCCCCCAGAGAACTGAGTCCAGCTCTGGGGTCCCCAGCGCAAGACAGACATGGACCCCAGGGGGTCTGTCCCTCTGTCACCAGTGCTGCCTCAGGCCCTCCAGCATTTTAGAACGATGCTAAAACCCAACCTGTGGCTGGCAATGCCAACCCAGGCGATGTGATGGTGAGTTTTGACCCACACTTATATTAACCCTCCTAAAACCAACATGGAAATGGCAGATGTTTGTGCCTCCTTGTGTGGAAGCAGCTCTGGCTGCCTCGTCCCACATCCCACCCTTGCAGCTCCAGGACAGACCCCACACTGGTGGCCCTGCCTGCATCTCCCGTCCCAGAACAGCCAAAGGAGCTGCTTGTTTTGGCCTCCAGCTGGCTGATTTAGCCTGGTTCCCTTTCTCCATGAGTGATAAAACCCGGTGCTGAGGCTCCGGTGTCAGTCCCAGCCTGTGCCTATCCTTCGTTGTGTGTCATTTCATGTGATTTTGATCACATCCTTGAAAACAAAAACAAACCTCCAACGCACTCAACCTCAGCCCTCCCAGGGCAGAGATATTTCCGCGTGGTGAACGCTCCCGTGCAAATTCTCCCGTGTCCTATTTTAGGTTTCTCACCGGCAGCGGCTGCAGACAACTGCGCTGGAGCTCCTGTCAAGCCTTTGGCAGTGGTTGTTGTGGAAGGAATAAGGGTCTCTCAGGGCAGAAGAGGAAATCTCTCCTTTCCTTCCCTGGGCTGTGTCACCCCCCCACCTGCCACCTAATGAAACCCCAATGGCATCAGCCCTTTCCCTCCCCTGCATTTCTTAATTTATTCCTTACATTATTAATTTTCCTATATTGGAGGGCACCGTGCAACCTTTCTTTTTCCAGTGTTTGGGAATGTGTGTGCTCCCCTGCGCACTGGTGGCGTCACCATCATTGGAGGGGTTGGACAGATGCAGAGATGAGGTTCTCAGGGACATGGGTTAGTGCTAGGGGTGGGTTATGGTTGGATTCCATGATCTTGAGGGTCTCTTCCAGCCAAAATAATTCAATGATTTTATGACCTCCATCATGGGGACGCCCCGACATGGGCTCTACTGCCCCATGGCCCCCATGGGGTGGGGACAGTGCCCTACTGTGCCCCATGCAGCTCCCCTGCCCAGTGCAGGCAGGCTGTCCCAGGCAGGGCTGTCCTGTGTGGCTCAGGGGTCACTTTGGCAGAGGGATGCTCCTGACCCTGCTGCTGCCTTCCTGGTTGGTTGTATTTTGGTGTTTTCTTACTCTAGAAACCCAGGCATTGCCTCTGGTGTCTTCCCACTCGCTCCTGTACCTTTTTGCCACTTGTCACATCCATTTCCACGGCCGCCTCTCCCGGGCCAGGCTAAGACAGCGGCAGTCAGTCCGATTGCACCCAGTGTTGTCTCCCGGGCAGGAGCTCGCTGGTGGGGTGACGTCTTCTCCTCGCCTCGCAGACATGGTGAGGAGTTGGGATGCGGTGTCTGAACACATTCAGGGAATGCTCATGATAAAGCAGTTGGCCTTTATCTTCTGCTCACAACTTAACAGTTTCAGGAGACCTGAAATTCCTGTGTTGCTGCGTGTCGTTGCTCTTCCCCTCCTTTCAAGGCAGCTAAAGCATCTCAGTGTTCCCTTGCATCTGGCAAACAGGCCACAGACCGGATTCTCCAAAAACTGAGATGGAAAAATGGAGTCCAGCTTTGTCAGAGAGAAGTCTTCAACACGTTTTGTGGCTTCTCTGTTGGCCAGAGTGCAAAGACCAGACCAAGAGCCTGAAACAACTGGCACCAGGGGAGGTTTTAGGTGGGATATAGGGGACAATTTCTTCCTGAAAAGGGCTGTCGGGCATTGGAACAGGCTGCCCATGGCAGTGGTGGAGTCACCATCCCTGTATGTCCCTTGGGACAGCCGTGTCATAGAATCACAGACTCATTTTGGTTGGGAAAGACCCTCAAGATCATTGAGTCCAACCGTTAACCCAGCCCTGGCACTAACCCACGTCCCTGAGAACCTCATCTCCGTCTGTCCAACCCTCCAGGGATGGTGACCCCACCACTGCCCTGGGCAGCCTGTTCCAATGCCTGACAGCCCTTTGGGGAAGAAATTGTTCCCCAGATCCAACCTCAACTTCCCCCGGCGCAACTTGAGGCCATTTCTGTTTGTCTTATCGCTTGTTACGCTTAGGGTGGTGAGAGCCTGGCCCAGGTTGGCCAGAGAGGTGGTGGATGCCCCGTCCCTGGAGACATCCCAGGCCAGGCTGGACGGGGCTCTGAGCAACCTGAGCTGGTGACAATGTCCATACTCAGGGCAGGGGGTGTGGTGGGTTGCAACTTGGGCAGCTTTTGCAACGGATTTGTGGTGTCTCTGCACCCCTGTGCAGTTGTATGGATGTGACTGTGCTTGGCTGCAGGATGCTGGAGGAGGAGCTGAGGGCAAAACTGCAGTCCGAAGAGGCCCGGCGAGACCGGTCGCGAGCCCAGCTGCTGAAGAACGAGGAGCTTCTCCTTGAATTTGAAAACAGAATCGACCGCCTCCTCTTCCATCTGCATGGCATCACCGTGCCTGGCCAGGTATTCACCCAGCGCTGGGTGGCGCAGTGACGCAGCGCGGTGACACTTGGCGCAGCCACCGTCACCCCAGGTGGCTCATTTTGCCCACCAAGGTGGTTCT
Source organism: Patagioenas fasciata (assembly GCF_037038585.1). Lineage (NCBI taxonomy): Eukaryota > Metazoa > Chordata > Aves > Columbiformes > Columbidae > Patagioenas > Patagioenas fasciata. The sequence continues at coordinate 13,656,876 of NC_092538.1, forward strand.
CTCCGTCTCCAGGATGACTCTCTCCTGTCCCGGGGGGTGGAGGAGAAGCTCCAGTACCTGGGCCAGAAGCTGCAGTACCTGGCACAGCGGGCGGCCCACCTGCCCCCTGAGTGCAAGATCCTGGATAAGAGCAACGAGATACGTGGGATGTCCATCCCTGCTGGGGTCTTCGGGGACCCGCAGCAGGCTCCTCCTGATGGCCCGTCCCAAGTGTCCCCCAGGGGGACATCAAGGGCACCTCTTGGGTTGTAACACCCACCTCCCCTTCAGCAATTAACCCAGGGTGTCTTTCACAGATTTTTGTGAAGGCCAGGGATTTTCTGGAGAAAAAAATGTCGAGTGATCCTCAGAACGTGGTGGTTTCCTTTGAGGAGAGAGACAGCAGCGATGACGGTAGGAGAGCTTAGCGGGGACGTGTCCCACGGCGACTGTCCCTGCCCCTGCCTGTTGGGATTTGTGACCATCCTCGCCTGTCTCTCCCTGTCCCAGCAGAGCCCAGCCCATGAGTTCTCTCCAGACCTTGGGGCTGTCTCCAAGGCTTTGAGCATGGGTGGTGCTTTTAGGTGGGGATGTGGGAGCATGAAGGCAGCTGGCGGGGTGGTGAGCATCGAACCACAGAAGGAACAAGAAAAGATGCTGTGGGGCAAGGAGGGAGAGCCTTGTCTTCAAAATCACCTGGTTGTGAAGAACAACCAGTGCTGGGGTCTGTCTGTGGCCTCTTCCTATTGGATGCTCTTGGAGGAGCCACTGAGTTTCTGAGCTTGCCACCTGTTTTGAATGAAGCTGGAGCTGCGTCCAGCACCGCGTGGCTCCAGACCTTTCTGGGAAACCCCAGCAGCTGGGGATGGGCCACAGCAGCGGCACTGCCAGGCCCTGCAGGTCAGCCTGGGATGCTGGGCAGGAAGAGCCAGGGCTTGGCAGGAAAGCTCCCTGTGATGTCACCAGCCCTCCAAAGCGTGCTGGCTCTCCCTGGTGACATGGGCACAGCAGAAGTGGCCCTGCAGACCCTCCCCGGCCCGTTTCTCTCTGTTCCCTCCTCCAGAATCCTCTAAATCTGATGACGAAGATGACGAGCACGTCCCCACCCGGGAAGACATCAAGAGGGAGGGGCAGCTGCTGATCCAAAGCAAGAAGACAGCCAGCGTGTCACGGAATGCACCCCGAGATTAGTTTAAGGGACAAGAGGGTCCAAAACAACTTTTATTAAACCGGTGAGAAACAGGGTTTTAGCCCTCCAAAAGTGACTTAAATATAGGTTCGGGTATCAGTTGAGGAAAATTATGAAGGGGCAGCAACTAGTACAACAGGAGGTCCACAGTGTGCATGCACGTGGCTTCACCCAAAACAATGCCGGAACCGCCCCTGAGGCCCAGAGGAGTACACGCTTGCCTGAACACGGTGCGGGATTATTCTTAAAGGGATATAGGTACTCGTAGTGAGTACGGAAAGTGTACGCTCGCGATTCCGCGAGGGTAAATTTATAATACACTCGCAATCCTGCGAGGGTTAATTTACTTACACGTGCAAATGTGCACGGAATACTACACGTGCTTATATGGAAGCACGGGAGGAAAATACACTCGCGATTATGCGAGGAAATAATTTTATACGTGTGCAAATGTGCACAGAAGGTTACTCGTGCATATGTGCACGGAAAGTATAAATACACTCGCGATTATGCGAGCAAATAATTTTATACATGCTTATATTAAGCACGGGAAGTTACAGGTGCAAATGTGCACGGAAAGTATAAATATACTCGCAATCCTGCGAGCCGTTTTACTCACACCCGTGGCGGCAAGGCAAGCGGAGTCTCCATCCCGGGGAGGAGGGCTCTCGGCGGCAGCATCTCGCCCGTGCTCCGAGAGACCCGCGACAATGGGCGGAGTCTCGACGAGAGTCCCGTTTTTTATAGGCTGATCAGACCTGACTCTAGGCATTCTAGAAGCTTCTCTGCACCCCCACACCGGTTGTGGGGTGCCCCTGAAGCCTCCAAACATCCCCCACACTGGCCGCGGGCACCCAGCGGCTCACTGGCGCCTCGGCACTCCCGTCTCCTAATGACCCTGAGCCCTTCTCTCTGTCAGCCTCTTCCCGAATGTTCTGCAGGGTATGCTAAATTAGGCTTTTAGACATATCTGTGGAACAGGTTTTTTTCTACAAAGACTACATACAGGTTGCATTGTTTAATGGCAGCATGTACTAATATTATATGCTCAGGTTTCACAGCCACTGATAACATATCCATTTAGGCCAGTTTGATTAACAAATATATCGTTAAGTCTATTACAGTCTCTAACCCCAGGAAAAATACACCCACGTGTTTAGTGAGAAATTATATTACGGATATACGCTTGCCTGAATCTGGCAAGGAATTATTCAAGAAAATCCACGGGTTTATAATGAGGAAAACACCCGCCCAAGCGGCGAGGAATTATTTAATACACTCGCTGATCTGGTGAGGAAATAGCTCAGTTCTACCTAGTAAGTTATCGCTCACCCCAGCGAGGCGACGAGGCTGACCCAATCCCGGGAGGCTACTTTAGGTGGCGATCCTGCCTAAGGGGAGGCTTCAGGCAGACAGACCCGCAGCTCCGAGAAGACCACAAACGGCCATTCAACGGGACCCCGTTTATATCCGTGTCAGATCTGACTGTGGGCGGTCTAGAAGCTTCACGGCTTCTCTGCACACCCCTACTGTGGCTACGTGCGCCCCCTCCTCCCTACTAATGACCCTGGCCTGGGTCTCACAATAAGAACCATTAGCTTGCCCCATTGCAGGAGACAGGGGTGGTGCTGGAGAAGGGGATGTGGGGGGTGCACACATGCAGCTGCCACATCAGTTCTCAGCGGAGGCGGGGCAGGGGGTAGGGGGAGAGTGTAATGCCACACTCCCCATGTGCACCTGGATCCTCTCTGGACCCGTCTCCAAGACCCTCCCTGGGTTTCCGTGCCCCCTGCTCTGCTCCAAGTTCCTCCGGGGCCACCCAGACCCCTCTGCCCCTTCCTCTGCTGCCCGTGCAGCAGAGCTGCCTGCGAGCTCGGGCAGAATGTGCCCCTCATATCTCTCATGGATGGGACCCTGCCCCACAGTCTCACACCATAGAGAGCCTGGAAAGAGGCTTTGCTTTCAGCCGCTCTGGGTCACCCATGGCATGGCTGGGCTGGGACAAGCACCAGCCGCCTCCTTCCCCAGGGGAGCTGGAGTTGGTCACATCGTTGTGCAGGTTTTGGCAGTTGTTCTCCTTGCTGGTGTTCTTCAGATGACCTGAATCCCAGAGCACAAAATCTTTCCCATTGATATTTGTCCCAAACAGGAACGGGTGTCAGAGCCAGCGAGCTCCAGAGTGAGAGCTGTGCTGTCCCCGTGCTGTCCTTTGTCCCTGCGTGAGCAGTGAAAGCCTGGCAACTGTGTGGGGGTGTTATTTTTCTCCGCTAAAGTGGCCGAAGCATTTCAAGGGGTTTCCTCAGAATTCTTTCCCAGGGCAGTCAGGGTGACTGAGAGCTTCTGTAAACAGTGAGACTGCTGCCAGCAGATCGAGGGAGGTCATCGTTCCCCCATCCTCAGCACTGGTGAATGAAGCCACTCCTGAAGCACTGCGGCCAGTTCTGGGCTACCCCGTACAAGAGAGACATTGACACACTAGAGAGAGTTCACCAGACGGTCACAACGAAGATGAAGGGCCTGGAGCGTCTGTCCAACGGGGACGGGCTGGGAGAGATGGGGCTGCTCAGCCTGGAGAAGAGAAGGCTCCTGGGGGATCTCATCAATGTGCATCAATACCTGAAGGGAAGGTGCCAAGAGGATGGAGCCAGGCTCTTTCCAGAGGCGCCCAGTGACAGGACCAGAGGCAATGAGCACAAACTGCAACACAGGAGGTTCCCTCAGAGCATCAGGACACAGTTTGTTATTACTGCCTGGGTGACTGAGCCCTGGCAGAGGTTGCCCAGGGAGGCTGGGGAGTCGTCAGCTCTGGAGATACTCAAGAGCCGTCTGGACATGGTCCTGGGCAACCAGCTCCGGGAGTCCCTGACTGAGCAGGGGGCTGGACCAGACAACCTCCAGAGGCCCCTCCCAACCTCAACCATTCTGCGACTCTGTTATCTGTGAGTGCAGACATCATCAAGTAGTGTTTGTCCCCTCTGCTGCTCAGCTTAGAAATCTCTGGAAACCTCTAAAGGGAGCTGCAGCGGGACCCGTGTGGGAGCAGGTCCGGTGCTGCCGGAGCCAGTGGGAGACAGTTGCAGCCAGCTCCAAAGCCGGTGTGAGCAGCCATCGCCTGCCAAAGCTGCGCCAGGCAGGGCAGCCGCGCTCCCCGCTGCAGACACGTTGGGTGAGAGAGGCAGGAAGAAGCGGGGAAGGGTAGAAGAAAGCCCATCGGCGCTTGCAGCCCGGTGTCCCCATGTGGGGACATGGCAGGGGCGGCCTGGGGAAACCCCTCCCGCTCGGGAGACAGTGGGGTGGGGGCAGCTCCCAGAAACCCCTGCCCACTGCAGAGCCCCTGGCAGGGCCTGGGGGGCAGGTGTGTGCAGCCCCTCTGTGACACGGTCCGAGGTCACAGTGGGACAGCCAGACGTCACAGTGGTGACAGTCCCCCTTTCCCTGTCGTGACCAGCATCTGCCCCACTCACCCCGGTGAGGCCGAGTCGACTCCAAGTGCTGAGAGCTGCTCTCGCCACCGCTCTGCTCTGGAGTAGCTGCTCTGCAGTGAGGAGGAGAAGGCGGAGAGAGGGAGCACGACAGCACCAAGGAGTGTGAAAGGTGGAGAAGGAGAAGGAGGAGGAGGAGGAGAAGGAGAAGGAGAAGGAGGAGGAGGAGGAGAAGGAGAAGGAGGAGGAGGAGGAGAAGAGAAAAAGAAGGAGGAGGAGGAGGAGGAGAAGGAGGAGGAGGAGAAGGAGGAGGACAAGGAGAAGCAGTAAAGCCATTGTCCAGCCACTTGCTGCAGTTGTTGACTTGAAGCAGCAGTGGAACTAAGATGGCAAGACAGCTCTTCTTGCAGCCTCACCTGAGCCCAACTATTGAGAAGCTCGAGCGTTATGGTAAGGCCTTCAGGCCCAATTTCACATGTGTGTCTGGGTCAAGGACATCTCTGAAATCAGGATGGAAACCCAAGGACTGTGGGGGGTGGTTGCTCAGGAGTGGTGACTGCAAGGAGGGACCTGCTTGACCATCCCAAAGGGCTGAGGGGCTGATGTGGCAGCCAGGGCTCCTGGTTCCCTTCCTGACGTGGCCCCTGCCTTCCTGGGGCAGCCCAGGCAGAAACCCCTGACCCCAAAGGGCTGCCCTTGCCTGGCGCTGGGCATTGCCCACGCTGAGCTCATGTCTGAATGGAAGAGCTGAAGGTGCTCGTGGGCCACGTGGGCTCTGTGTGTTCAGAGATGTGACCCGGCAAAACTGGCCCCTGCTGGGGAGACACCAGGGCCTGCCCTGAGCCTCCGAGAGCCGCGTGGAGCACAGCCCCGTGCCCCCGCGGGCATGGCAAAGCACTGCCGGCTTCCCGTGGGAGTGGGTCACACCCTGGAGAGCTGCACCTGCAAGGAAAGGAGCCCCTTGGAGGCAGCATGAGGTGTCCTTTGGTTCTTGCCGGGCTGGAGAGAGACCACCTGAAATGCCTGAGTGAAAGATGCATCGCTCCTTGGACAGGAGTGGGCCGAATGGTCTTGAGCTTGCTGCCTCAGAGCATGACAGGTCTTTCCCTTGTTTTTCCAGAGTTCGCTAAGATTTGGGCCAGCACATCGTATCACCTCAGCCTGCAGCTGGCTCTCCACCAGGTGGGCCTTACCTCCTTCTCCCCTCACACCCTGATGAACGCTGATCAAGTCCTGACAGCCCTTTGCCATGGGGTGCAGCTGTTCTTCCCCTGCGTTGAAAGCGGGAGCAACGCCCCAGCACGACACTGCAATGCACACAGTGACATGGACACCTTCTCTGTCCATTCAGATGTACAAGAAGGTCCCCCCGTCAGAGTTGCATGTGAAAACCTGGAAGCCTGGGACACATCTGGATTTATTCCAAGCGTGGGAACCCCCTGCCTTCTATCTGATTGAGCCAGAGGGTGTTTGTCAGCTTTCCCTCACCTATTTGGTTCTTCGTAGCTGAAGGGGGGTGAGAGGGAAAAGCGCAGCCCCTGTTTGTGTTCTCCCAAGGAGCCCATCTTGCTCCTTTGTGCCTCAGGCCAGGGCAGGGCACTAAACGCCATCAGCCTCCTCTGACAAGTCACCCGTCTGCCCCTCCAAGACTTCTTCCCATCCGCCATCTCCTCTGTTCCAGGCTGTCCGCATTCCCGGAATCGGGACTTTTGCGGTTGTCAGAAAGCGAGTAGCCCTCAGCGAGCAGGATCTGGTGATCGTGGAGAGACCCGTGTTTCGACCTGACAAGGCTGTTGTGCAGGACCATGAGCTCCGCTATGGTTGCAAAGACTTCCCTGGTAAGCAGCGTGAAAGCGGCGCTGGCCCTTGAGCAGGGTGGGGAGGGGTGCTCTGCTCCCCAGAGGTGACTGAGGGGAGTACCAGCCACCCACCGCGGTCCTGCCAAGAGCTTCACTCGACAAAACCAGCCGGCTGTGAAAGGACCCTGCCTAGCTGTTTGTTTTAAAGAATCACCAGAGGACAATACAGCTAAGAGCGCACTCTCTTTGTCCTGCTTCAACAACAGGTTCCCTCACAGCTTCCTTGGTGTGGTGTCTTCTGGTTCCGTGATGCTTCAACTCTTGCTCCCCCTTTCCGCTGCACTAGACCTCCTCCAGGCAAATGCCGGGGCTCTTCCCAGCTCCCTCAGCCTCCTTGCACGGGGGAAAAGCAGGGGAAACCCAGGGGGGTAAGATGGTTCCTTCCAAAAGCCACTGACGGCGACACCTGCGCCTTCTAGTCACTACTGCCTTTGGGGCAGCTGTTGTGGGACCCTGGGGAGCACCCAGAGCTTGGGGCTGTGTTTGGGGTGCGTTTCTCTCTAAAGACAAAGACAGCACCGAGTGTGGGCTGGCACCCTCCAGCTTGCCCTGGGACCTGGTGCCTATCTCCCCACTTTGTCCCGCAGTCACTCTTCTTCCCACCAAGTGCCTAAGACTCTTTGTTTCCCTTTCTGTATCAGAGAAACCACAGCTGTCTGCTCCGCACCTCACTGTCCACTTTAAGAGGAAAGGACAAGCCGAGCGTCTCCTCAGAGGCGCTGGCCCAGCCAGACAGCCCAGTACCAAAGTGTTGCCCGAGGGCCTGGAGGCTGCAGACCTTTGATTGTAGCCTGCCCAGCAGGTCTGCAAGCTCATGTGTTCCTCTTCTCTTGTCTTTCAGGCCATCAAGATTTCGAACAACTGCCGTATGCTGAGATAGCCTCAGAGAACGCTGTCTCTGAGGGCACCGTGCAGCTCTACATGGAAAGGACCACGCACCTTTTCCATGCCTGCCTAGAGAACAGGAAGAACGTTGCCATCATCTGGAGGGACGTGGGCATGCTGATTGCCGAGGGAAAAGAGATAAAAAAGAGATTTTACTTACACTTTTTGGAAAGGCTGAATGGCACTGGCAAGATGCTGCAAGCTCTTCTCGAGGTAGGATTTTCACTTTCCCAGCCCCACTCCTGCTGCTTCTGAAATGCTTTCTGGGGGCTGCTTTCCCCTGGCCGACCATGCCTTGTTCAGTCACCTGGGCTCCTGGAGCTCTAGAGCACAGCAGGCTCTCTGCAGAGCACCTCCCTGGCGTGCAATGGCCTGGCTTTGCAAGAGCCACCCCCAGAGGAGCTGCACTTTGCGAGAAAAGGCCGGCGTTGATGGCGCGGAGCGCTGCGTGCCCCACTCTGGGGGCCGGGAGCAGAGGCACAGGCAGAGCAAGGCTTGCTGAGCCCAGAGCCCTTGGGCGGCTCTGGCTCTTTGCTGGCGCTGGGCTGAGGCGGAGCGAGCAGCCGGCCCTTCCCAGTGTCCGCTCCTCCCGTCATCCGTCTCTGTCCTCGTTGCAGATGCCGGAGATGAGGGACTCAGTCATCTCACGCCATGACACCGCTGCTTCCCAGACCTCCTCTGGACGTGTTATCGTCCTGCCATGGTATGTTTGACTTAACTTGGAGGAACGTGGGACAGTGGCACGGCTTATGCATCTGTCCTACTGTGGAGCTAGAGACGCATTTAGGCAACATTTCCCACTACGTTTCTCCTGCTCCTTTTCTTTCCTCTGTGGGAGAGACTGCTCTTAGGTCCGGAAACGTTAATCTGCAAGGCTCTACAAGGAACTTGGAGGGCAAGATCAGAATTCGAAAGGGTGTTAGAAAATCAGAGCACTAGATAATATTCTGCTCTCCATGTGCACTGTGAGCAGGATCATTTCCCCAGAAGCAGCAAGGGGGTTTTGTGGGAGGACGGCCATTCTCACGGGAAGGATGGAAAAAAGTGGGCACAGGCTGACGGGGTCTCACCTAGCCCTCCCGGCACTGGAGTTTCTACTGCAGCCCTCCGGGTTGGGCTGCCTTGGGAAACAATGTGGTGTCCTTTCTTCAGCCTGGTACCTTCTTGCTCTTCCAGGTACCAACTTGAGACCGTGCCGAAAATGCCAGCGCTGATAGACCTGAAAGGATGTGTGAAGGGAAAAGGTGATGGCCTGTGGTGTGAACCTGCCCCAGCAGCAAATCTGTGTGCACGGGACCAATGCAGAAACCCCAGAGCCGGATTCCCTTGAGATAAATGATTCCCCTCCCCAGAATGGCTCCTGGACAGCACGAGTATCTCCCATGGAACCCCCCGTTTCAGCACACGGATGAGAGAAAGCCATGCAAACAGTCTTCCCCAGGGAATAACGGTGCACTGTAGGCATGGGGCGTTGGATGTTAAAACAGTGTCAGAAAAGGCCTAAGACCTCCCAGGAAACATGGCTTTCCCCCAAAGGGATGAAAAGGACCACCTTCCCCAGTGTTACCACAGCCCTGAGCAGACCCGCACGTCACTCTCCTTGGAACTGGCACACAAGTGGCACCCGGTTCCCAGAACAACACCGAGATGCTGTTCTGAAGAACCGTCTCCTTTCCCGTTTCTAGAGGATGCTGCCGAGAAGCGCCTCCTCCGTCGAGCAAGGCTTCCTCCAAATCGGTTACCTGCCCTGACTGTGAAGCCGGAGCAGGGTCAGAAAGCTGAGGGGAGTGAGCCTCGCGCCAGGTGAGACACTCGCATAAATGGGTGAGCGTGACCCCCTGCTCCGGCCTCTGTGGGAGCGAGACGTTTCTCCTGGAAACACCCCAAGTGCGCTTTTCCCATGTCCCACTAACTCATGGTTTCTTGGTCATGGCAGTGTCTTGTAGCTTCTTGGCAGACTCTGCTGGCACCACTATTTCTTTCTTCCCTTCCGATGTGCAGATCTCTTGAGTAACCAAGTGCAAAGGCTGATTCCAGGAGCAGAAGGTCATTTTGGCTTTCCCTTCAGGTTGAAATGAGCCTGGCCTTTCTGTTTGCTGAGAACAGAGTTCTGCAGTTAGTTACTGCAGAGGATTGCCCTGAGCAACCAGGAGCCTCTTCTACGCTGACGCCTGTCTTACGCAGAGCCCAGTGGCAGGATGGCCCTTCTCGTGGGGTCGTGTCCTCCTCCCTTTGACACTGTGTCCCCAGCGCCCAACCTGCCCGTACAGGGCATAGCGCTATCTCCGGGCACAGGACCCTGTTCCTCTGGTTGCTCCAGCAAGAGAGGGCCGAGACCTGGGCATCCTGGGTTGCAGGGGGGGCTGTTGGGCACATCCGAGGCTGACAGCTTGGGGTCTTCTCTGTGCCTGGGGACTTGATCACAAGGATGTGAGCAGAGCACGTTCTGCTGCAGAAGCAGGTGCGCCACCTGGAAGCACAGGATGCAGAACCAGCTCCTCCTGCGCTCCTGCCAACACGCCCTGTTGTGTCTTTGCAGGCAGCTACCGGTCATCCAGAGGAGCTGCTTGAAGGAAAAGGAGGAGAAAGGAAAGCTACCGCCTCTGGTTGCACCCAGAGAAGTGGACTTCATAGCCAGAGCCATTGAGAGGAGAGAAAAGGTACCCGACACCGGATGCTGCAGGAGCACATCGTACTGGACTGTAGAGCAGCGTTGCTCCACACGTGCCAGTGCTCACAAGATTCTTCACTGGGTGTTCACGGGACCACTGACCAGTTGCTTTGGTGTTTGCTTGAAGGGAGGCGGGTCACTGTCAGTTGAGAATACACTTGTCACTTCCAGTAGCCTGGAAACACCCCCAGAGCCCTCACTTGAGGCCGTTTCTGTCGGCCAGGTGACTGCAGGGCTTGTCTGGGCTCGCCAGCTGCCGGCTGGTTTGTAGCCCAGTGGTGGCTTATCTCCCTGGTCATTCCAGACGGGCTCCTCGGTGGAGCCTGCGGGAACCTGGGAGCAAACCAGCGTGGACAGCAAGGCAGAAGAGAAGGGAGGGAGGGAGGGAGGGAAGGAAGGAGGGAGGGAGGGAGGGAGGGAGGGAGGAAGGAAGGAAGGAAGGAAGGAAGGAAGGAAGGAAGGAAGGAAGGAAGGAAGGAAGGAAGGAAGGGAGGGAGGGAGGAAGGAAGGAAGGAAGGGAGGGAGGAAGGGAGGAAGGAAGGGAGGGAGGAAGGAAGGAAAACAGCTCAGCCGTGGCAGGGAAGGCTAATGCTGCCTGCTATTGCATTTTGTTTGTCCCCCAGAATAAATGGGAGAAGAAGGAGGAGCAGCTTCCACCGTATATCCAGAAATACCTGGAAGAACAGGAAGAGAAGGAAACAGAGCTGGCAGAGGCCGAGGCAGAAGAGGAGATGCCCAATGTGGAAGGAAATGGAGAAAAGCCAAAGGAGATGCAGAGGAGCCAGGTACTTGGGATTCCTGCAGAAAAAGAGCACTTTCTCCCGTGGGGCGGCTGAGACTGCAAAGTACCCTGGTACCCAAGCCGTCATAGCAGCCTTGCTGCAGCAGAACCGGGCGGGTGATGCTGCCCTTCCTGAGCAAGAAGGGGGACACAGAGTTGCAGTGAAACCCTGGTGACACTCAGAGGTCACCCCAGGGCCTGCTGAGCTCCTTCTCCCGGCTCTCCCCGTCCCGTGTGGTCCATTCAGAAGTGTTCTGGGGTCTGCGTGCTGGGAAGCAGCACCCTCCGGGTGCAGGGCTGTTGTATGAGAGTCTCCTCCTGTGCAGGAATCCAGCTCCCCCGAGTGCTCCTCAGACAGCTCCTCGAGCAGCGTGGAGTCAGACGAGTCCAGCTGTGACCTGCTGGAGATGAACATGGAGGGCTGGGAAGAGGCCGGAGAAGAGCCCCCCAGCGTCCCTGAGGACAACAGCGTCCCCCAGAAGCGGTACGAGATCTACTCCACGTCGGCCAGTGCCAGGAGACCGTCTCAGGCGCTGAGGCTCGCGAGAGACACGTCCAGCAAGAGCCTCCTCCGGCGTGACGAGCGCCAGTGCCGGCCAGCCAGGCTGCTGACACCAGCTCTCCCTTCTGTTCAGTAAAGCCCCACCTGCAAACCGCTGGGTCTGACACTGTGGGTGTTTCCTTGGTGGCTGTGGAAGCTGCGCTGGGCAGTGGCGCAGGGAAAGGCCACTGCAGGGAAGAGGGCTGGAGCCTCAGCCTCAGCCCTGCTCCAAGGGCAGCCCTCCCCAAGGCTCTGCTGTACCGGCTCGGCTGCGGCCCTGCTCTTTGTGCCCCTGCACCCCGCGTCCCTGGCACGGAGCCTGCCGCAGCTGCACATCCCGGACAGGAGCGGGAGGAGAAGGAGGAGGAGGAGGAAGAGGAGGAGGAGGAAGAGCCTGGGCACCCTGGGGAGCCGAGCTGCAGGGGAAAGCATCCGGGGGCTCACCCAGCCAGGGCACTGCGGGGCGCCCAGAGCTGTGCAGGAACCACCGTGTGCCACAGGGACAATGGCACCCCAGGCAGGAGCCGTGCCTGGGGAGAGGAAAGCCATGGCGGGCAGCTGGACTCTGCCAAAGCTCTGCTGGGGCTCCCGACCCTTTTGTTCCACAGCCCCTGGCAGGAAAGGCAGGCTGGAGCCGAGGTGGGATGGGGACACCTCCGAAAGCTCCTCTGCGGAGCCCTGGGTTGGCATAAAGCGTGTCACAGGGGCCTGAGAGCGGCTGTGTGGCAGGAGGGAAGGAAGTTCGAAACTGCTGGCTGTTGGGCACCCTCACCCTGCCCGTGCTCTGTGGGGACTCCACGCAGCGGGTGTCAGCGATGCTGGCAGAGCCCAGGCAGGCTTAACCGCGCTACGAGAGATCGGGCCCATTTGTCAGACCTCTGTGGGATATTTTTTCCTGAAAAGCCCTGATTTTTGGGCATCCTGACTTTGCCTCCATAGGAGTAATTCCTACTGCCATTTACACTCTAAACAGCTGTGCCTTTCTCATGGCACCACGCGTGAGGTTGGCCAACGGTCAACAAGAATGGCTTGCCTCTTCTTAGGTGAATCTAAGCAGCTAAGGAATATATGGATATATATATGTATATATGAAGACTTATGTAGATAGGTGCCATGCAAACACCTGCCCCTGAGTTACCTACCTGCTTCCCCTCCTGCTCTAGTAGGCAGAAATGGGATTTCTTCCATATGATGCCAGTGACTTCAGACACCCACTTTGCTTTATCTTGACGTGCCGCACACAGGATCACCTTTCTTTGCACTGGAAGAGAGTCTGGATCACTGAGAGACAGAAACCTGCAGTCGTTGCTACTCTGTAAATCAGGTCTTTTGCAGTCTTCAAGATGGATATAAAATGTAGCGAGAAGTCACTTGCAGAAATCATAGTCCTGTTTCTCCTGTAGTGTTCCTGCGCTTGCCCAAGGCGGGGGCTGGAGAAAGCGTAGGACAAGCTGAGGCACCATATGGAAGTACAAGAAAGTACAACTTTCACCCTTTGGCAAACAAGATTTGAGCAAATCAGATTGCAGTCTGGGTAATTCAGTGAGAAGGGAAACTGTGCGTGAATTTGGGGGTGGGAGGGGCTGTTTCTGTGAATAAAATGTCACACAGATGTGTTTGACATTCAAGAAGTTAACAGCAATCACTATCCTAAAAAATATAAACACCCCTTCCTTCCCCAAAGCGTTAGAGGCCTTCAGACAATACACACAGACTCACGGAGATTCCTAGATCCAAATCAGTTCACATTCCAGCAACTTTTAAATACAACCTCATACAATATCAAGTTCCCATCCATCATAGCATTTCGGGTTTGTTTTGGTTTTGGTTTTGTGGGGGGTTTTTGTGGATTTTTTTTCCCCCCCAATCGGAATCAGAGCTTAACAATTTAAATTCTTTCCTGGTCTAAAAATTATTAGATAACAATAAGAGTAAATTAACTTAGAGTACCATACTTCATCCCATTTTTTCCAAAGTTCTGCAGAACAACATTAATTGCAATACAGCACTAAAACCCAGAATTCCACATTTAAGCCACATTTGAGTACAGTATCGTTTCAAGTTTCTTTTATCAGAATATTTCCCCAAAAGTTACTCTAATGCGTAAGGATGCATCCTAAGGGGGAGCAAGGTGGTATTTTAGCAGCGGAACCGGTTCCCATTTCGTAATTATCTCCCCAAACAAAATTCTTTTGGTACGAAATACATATATATATATATATGCCAACTAAAATACTGAGCTCAGATATGACAACCAAGTACCAAGTTCAAATATGCAGTTGGATCACAGTTACTTATTCAAGACAATATCTCCATTTTAGCACTGCACCTCAAAATTATTTTAGCATTGATCTCAAAATTATTTGATAACAATAAGAGTAATATTTCCTTTTGGGGTCTTCTGGCTTCTCACTGGGTCTTTTCACTGATATCACGTGTGCCTTTGTTTAGTTCAGCTGTAGACACTGTTTATGGTCCATAGCCTTCCGGGTACTGTTTGTGTGAATAAATCCTTTTCTTCTCAGCAAAGTGCCAAACAGGCCCCGTTCTGCAGACGTCTGTGATGCCTCCACGTTAGCCTTGCATTGTTATTTTTTTCCCCAGTCAGTTCCGTTCTTCCCAGCAAAGTGTGAACCAGACCTTATCTTGCAAGTCTTCAGTGTAGTTTGTAGGTGCTTTTGGTAAATATGAGCAGAACTTTACAGCTCCAGATTTTAGCAAAGATTAGTTACAAAGTTTTCTTTTACAGCAAAGATTTTAGCTTCCTAAGTAACATGAAGCAGCAAGTATATTAAAAATCATGCAACCTTATACTTCCAGATAATTCGTTATTTCTAGTATGCATTTGCTTAAGCTAAACGATTGCTATGAAACATAAATTGGGCTCATCCACTGAGCTGTGAGCAGTAAAACCATGGCCATACGGCTGGTTATTCAGCAGAGCGAGCTCAAAGTAGGCTCATCCAGGCTGTCATATTTATAAAATAAAGTTGTTGGCTCATAGTCAAATTGCAGACAGTGGGAAAGGTCTGCACAAGACCCCCTGCACCCACAACCCATTGGTGTTCAGCTGCTGTTCTGCTTCCCTGTGGGTCTCCTGGAAGGAGCTCTTGGCCTGGCTGCAGCCCAGGCCTTTCCCTCCTCTGGAGTCTGAACCAAACTGCCGCTGGGCTGGCTGGAGGGGGTCAAGTGCATCCACCACACCTGGGAACCTGTATCGTTCCTCCTCGTGCACCACAGCTGCCCCGGTCCCTTCCCTGGAGCCAGCCCCAGGATGGACTCCATCCACCCCAGCAGCCTGATCACCACGTGGTCCTCTTGGGAGTCACAGAATCAGAGTGGTTGGGCTGCAGGAGCTCTGCAGATCCCCAGCCCAGCCCTGCTCACACAGGGTCACAGAGCAGATCACACAGGTGGGTCCAGGCGGCTTTGGATGTCTCAGAGAAGGAGACTCCACACCCGCTCTGGGCAGCCTGGGCCAGGCTCTGGCACCTCCCAGCAAACAAGTTTCTGCTCATGTTCACATGGAGCCTCCTGTGTCACGGTTGAGACGGACAAATGGCATAGACCAAGTTCTCTGAGGATAAAAGCAGCAGATGCCATTTATTGCCACAAGTGCATTTTTATACAGTTTTACCAATTCAAGTGTCTCTTCACTATTGGTTACAAGTTACAGCAGTAACATCTCTTTGGCTATTTTTGCTGTCATCAATGTTACTCTTTTACTCCCTTCTCCCTCCCGGGTACATCCTTAACATCTCCGGATACTCCATCACTCCCATCTTTCTCATGGGTAGGCCTTCATATCTTCAAGGCTAATTTTTGTTCCCATGCCCTCCGTCAGGGAATCCACAGACCCACCATAGTCCCACATAACTGTGCACAATATTCCTGCCCTTCCAAAAATAAGCAAAAAATCTCACTCAAAACCCCCCACACCACAAAGATTTTTATTAGAGAAGTCTCACGATCGTAAGCCCGTATTTTATTAGAGACTTGTCCCAGCTGCCCGCAGAATATTTCATTTTTAGTAGAGATGCAGCGCATCCCCCTCCCCACTCCCCTGGGTATTATTTTTATCAGCTTTTGCTTTATCCCCTCCTATAATGGTTGCTCTGTTCCTTGAGCAATGCTTAGTGCTGTGGAGTCTTGGAAGAAACTTTGAGGGAAAATGCAGCACAGGTATAAAGTATCATTGACTCCAGTGATGTAGTGATTGACGTGGATACCTGCTGGGGACCAAGAAGGTGGGGAGATGCTGGTGGTGGTGACCACGAAAGGAGAAGAAGAACAATGAACATGAAAACTCAAGAAATGAGACCTCCCTGAACCACAGGTGAGATCCCAGAGGAGGAGAGTTGAAGGGCAAAGGAGTTCAGGACAACTGGCAGTTTTTCAAACCCTATTCAGTGCAAACGGTGCCAATAATAAAGCGAAGATCGCAAGCGTAACAAGAAACCAATCTGGCAGAATCACAGGCTCTTCTGCACCCTTGTGATCCTCCAGCTGAAAATAAAAGGAAAAGCACAAGAAGACAGGGTCATAATCAGAAAGGTCAAGGCAGAAAATCAGATAAAACTAACAAAGGACATCCAAAAGGGCTAACAAGGAAGAGCCCAGACAGGAGTAGGGAGAGGACAGGTCAGAGATATTTAATCTAAATGCAATGTTTTCACTTGGATGGTTAAACCCACACACATACACACCCGGCTGAGCCGCTCACCAGGGTCCGCACCCATCTCACCCCACCGACCACCTTCACATTTCCTCCTAGAAAAGCCTCAGGTTGTTACAGTGCTGGCAGAGCAGCACAGAAAGGCACCAAGACTTCACTTTTACCATTCACAGGGGCATGAATTAGGTGTATTCTCTCATGTCCTGTCCCTCACCCCATCTAGAGGGTTATTTCAAGAGCTCCTGGAAGACAGGCAGGCCCAAAGGTCAAGAAACCAGCAAATAATCTAATCGGAAGGAAACAAGGAAGCTTGGGTCACAATGTATTAATTCTGGAAACAAAAAATAAGCAGATTGAAACACTGGGAGAAGAGATTATTAACTCAGCAGAACAAGGACTGGTGGCTGGAGATGGACAGAGACTCTGAACTTTCAGGCTCAGGTCCTGAGTTTCACAAACCTGCAGTGTCCACTCCTTTAATATCATAAAATTTATATTTCCCTGAAGAATTTAGGCCCTTGAGTCAAGTTACTTAATGAGAAGAAACTTTTGTTTTAATCTATGTTTTCAGTTTCTTCTTCATTTTTTTTTAAAAGACCTCTTTAATTAGCCCTCCTGTTACTCATCTCTTCATTTTGCAGGGCTTACTGTGATTGCTGGCTTTTGGCCACACACTTATTCAGCTCATCCGAACAGAACTTCAGCTGTTGCCTGTAAGTTAGAGCTGAACATCCAAGTACAGGTATAAACACCAGAAAGTTACAGAAGAAGAAATATGAACCAATTTCTTTACAGGATCTCTCACTCTGTCTGGTTTGCCGCCTCCTCAGACGCAAAAATAATAAACCCTATTAATTTAAGTCTTATTTAGCTGTTCCATCTCTCTGCAATAATTGATTGGGCTTTAGACACTCAGCCAGAAAACACAATCAAATCAGGTTTGCCTGGTGACTGCGCCATAGCAGTGCCAGAAACCCCCAGTCCCCACACTTGCTCTAATTGATTAAAACATTTGGTCACTCGCACATTTCTATATAGACAATTAAGCTAAAGAGACACTACAAACGCAGCAAGACCAGCTGAGAGCAATAATGGATCTTTTCAGTCTATTTTTCTAGGGAGAATTACGACTTAGCGATGTTGCAGTAACTAAAGCGGGTTTTGTCTCCCCTTTGCTCCCGATGCAGCAGCCTCAGGAGCTCAACGCTGCACAATCGCTGCCTTGCAGGGAACCACACCAACGAATTATCTGCTTTTCCTGCCCTCCAAAAAAGCTGCCACGTGCTAAATCTGCATCTGTTTGGCATCTATCAGGGCTGTAGCACTTCCAGGAATGAGGGGGAAGGGCTCCAGTGCAGAGTCAAGCCACATTTTTTACAAATACCCCCAATTTTCTGAGTCTGTTTGGATGCTGGCTCCGCACGTGCCGGCTGGCACGGGGCCAAAATGTGTCAGTCACAACCAGGCAAACACAACGATACCCAGTTCCCAGGAAAGTGGCTGAACTGCAGCATTTCTTGCCAAAGTGATGCACAGAGAACAAACAGGCTCCTCGGACTCTTCCTCAGAGATCTTGGGGGAGCTGCAGCGGTCGGAAACATTGGCAGAATCTACAAGTGTCAAAAGCCTAAAAGAAGAGATCCAGAAAAAGAAAAAGAATTGCAGCCGCCTTATCTGCAACTTTGTGCACACGAGACAAGAACGGTGAGGCATGACATTTGTATTAAAAACATTTTGCCAACAGTAGATCCAGACTATCACTTCATACGTCTCCAATGGCACAGGTGGTACCTGCTAATAGAAGGTAACGTTTATCCTACCCAGTCACTGGTCCCTGCAGTTCTACATTCAGTCTTGCGTGACTAAGAATCTGCAAACGTGGTTTAAAGCAGAAAGCGTACAGCTAGTCCTGGCTGGAGGATTAGTAAGCTGTGCTGACATGCAACCAGTAGAGAGGAGCGTGGGTATGGAATTCCTGTCTCCCTGCACCAAATCAAATGACCAGCACAGCTCACAGCCACACAGAGGCTGTAACACCCCAACCACAGGGTCTAAAAAAGAAACAACAAGCAGAGAAAGCTTCAGTTCTGCTTTACATCAAGCTTAAGGTGTGCATGATGTGAGACTTGAGATGAGTGTCAAAATTAACCTTTAAGTCTTCCTCCTCAGTAGAGATCTGAGAAGACAGGCAGCTGCAGTGCATATGGAAAATCCAGCAGCTGAAAACCCATTTCACCTGCAGCAGGTCAATAGTCATAGAATCATTTTGGTTGGAAAAGCCCCTCAAGATCAGGGAGTCCAACCATAACCCACGCCTGGCACTGCCCCATGTCCCTGAGAACCTCATTTAAACACCTTTTAAACCCCTCCAGGGATGGTGACTCCAGCACTGCCCTGGGCAGCCTGCTCCAATGCCCCACAGCCCTTTGGGGAAGAAATTGTTCCCCACATCCAACCTCAGCCTCCCCGGTGCAACTTGAGGCCGTTTCCTCTGCTCCTGGCGCTTGTTCCTGGGGAGCAGAGCCCGACCCCCCTGCCTCCAAGCTCCTTTCAGGCAGTTCAGAGATCAGAAGGTCTCCCCTCAGCTCCTGTTCTCCAGCTGAACCCCCCCAGGTCCCTCGTGAAGTGGTTTGGGATGGAAGGGACCTTAAAAATCACCTAGTGTCCACCCCCCAGCCATGGGCAGGGACACCTTCCACTGGACCAGGTTGCTGAGCATCCCAACATGGCAAAAAGTCCAGAAGAAAACCCAAAGACACCTTCCGGCACAGATCTCTACACCACCAAAAACTCATTGCAAGAAAAGGCTTGGAAAGCATACACAAAAAGGCATAATTACAAAGGAATGAAGTAGAGCAGTGGTTGAAAAATGCCCAGAAGTCACAAGAAAGACTCAGCCATCCTCCTCCAAAAATGCAGCCACCATGAGCTCGGTTATAGCCCATCTGATGTCACATTGTGCTTCACAAACTCCTCAACGACCTCCAGAGGGCTTTTCTTCTGAGGAGGGAAATACACAGCTGGCAAATCAGTGTGGGTCTACCAAGCAACCTCCACAAAAGCCCTGGGGTTGGAAGCAATGATTGTCTGTTAAAGCTGAAACATTTCGGTGCAGAAAAGGGAGCTTCACAGCAGGAGATCTTTACAGGGGGAAAAAACGTCCCAGTTTCCCGCTGTTTTACAGGAGTGTGCCGGAGCCGAAGGTCAGACACAGCGGCAAATCCATCACCACCGACTTCAGGAGCATTGGCTGGAACACAATTGCTGCACTTGAGCCACCACCCAAAAGAATGTTCTGACTAAAGCGAGAAAATGTCACTGTTGGTGAAAGGAACCTGTTCAAATTATTTCAGCTTTTTATACCAGAATAGAAGTGGAATCCGGGCAGCGGAATTTTTCAGTTTGCCCAAGTGCGACAGGAGAAAACTCCAGTTTCATTCCTAGGGCTGCTCAGTCTTTGAGAAACCCTTGAAAGGCCACCAAGAGCTATTCTTTAGGCTTCCTCTTTCCCTTAAAAGAAAAGAAAGCGCTGTTGAAAAGTATAAAAGGCTTGAGATTTGTGGAAGGGTTTGCTTCCGTGAACTGAAAGCAGGAGTGAGAACATGACAGGGGATATTACAGGGCTCTACTTGACACGCAAAAATACTGCAGTCGCAAAATGGATGGAAAGCTTGGTCTTTCCGTGATGCTGCTTCAGATCCTTCTCGTCATACAGGAAACTAAGAACACCTTGGACATTTTTAACACGTAGTAAAAGCCTGCTAAGGTCAGTGAAAAATGCAGCTGCTTCAGCAGGCAAGCCAAGCCGAACCTGGTGTCAAGAAAACGGGACTGGCAGAGTTCAGGGCTGGGAATGCCAGGAGCTGTAAGAAATACCAACCTCAACAGCTGAGCAGAAAAGAGCTAACAAATTGTTAGGATCTGGCTTTTTGCCTAAACCCAGATGCCCATTTTAATCCAAGAGCCCCTTCTGCTTTGCAGCAGGGGACAACAGGAATAACAAAAATTTCCAATACATAAGCGCATAATTTCTTGTCAAACTAAGCCTATGATGGGGTGTCGAACATTTTCACCGGAGGCCACAGCAGCCCCGCAGTTGCATTCAAAGGGCCGAATGTAATTTGAGGATTTGGCCCACAGGGCTTGTGTTTGTTATGTGCATCGTGCTCCTGTATCGCCGACTCTGTCTCGTAACACAAAAGACATACTGGCTTTTCCTCCCTGAAACACAAACACGTATTTGCTTTCCCATCTATCAATAAATCGCCTTCCTTCCGCATCAATCTTCCTCTTACTGGACATTTTGGGATTCAAATTGCTCCACCAAAGACGGTAAGATGTGTCACCTAAGTAAAAGATCTAGATGATACTTTCACCTCCATCAACTAGTACTGAAGAAAAACCAAAATCCTGGACCTTTCACAATAAGCCCCGTGGTAAGTCAGAACGCTTGCTGAGCCTGTCGCAAAACATCTGCCATGAAGATCTCACATTGGTGACCTCCACTAGTGGCAACCACGGCAAACCGTGTCTTACGGAAGTGAGGCCATGGGTATCGACCACACGGCAGCTCATCCCATTTCAATCCCTCCCCCAAATCTACCTGCAAGTTCTTGAGAGCTCCTCTCACCCAGGTGAGATGGAGAAGAGACATCCGTCCCTCAGCCCAAGTAGATTCACTAATTCCTACATTGGCTTCGCCATCCCAGGCTGCTCCCTTGAATTCTTGAATTAGATTCTGGAGGAACTGTTACTCTTTTAGCAACTAATTTGAATGAAAAAAACCTATTGCTATAATAAAAGCATTCTGAAACTAATAGACACTGGCAGATCATCTTCTCAGGCCATTTTGTCCATTAACAGCAGCTGTGTCACACACCTGTGCTGTTAGATTGCCCACAGAAGAATTCGGAAGACCTATGAAGATGTCACATATTTCCTTATTTGGAGAACAGAATCTACAATGATTATTGAAGTGTATCACCACTATCCATATAAAATAAATGAGAGATACTCCATAGATAGTGTGAGGACATCACTATCATCTGTATCACACTTGACTGATGAGTTCTCTGCCCTTACCTGAAGTTTGAGGCCAAACTTTTGCCAAGAGATTTTAGATTTAAAACCCATCACCATCCGCCAGAACAATCCTAAGAAAACAGAACTAACCAGCCACCTCCAAAAACCATCTTCCAACTGCTCTTGGACACTGCACCCAAGAAAAAGACCAGCAAGACAAAATCCCCTCAAAGGGTCCCCACGGGGAGGTTGGGAAGACACAAGAGCGCACGCAGTTCACGTTTGGGCTGCAAAGCAAGCAGAAAAGAAAAATCCAAATAAAACCACAGGATGGGACTCGAGAACAGGTTGTGTCACAGAAGAACCAGTTTCCCGGTCCCAGCTCCCCTGCCAGGGCCAGAGCAACGGGACCCTGGGCTTTCCCCTCACACCCATCTACTCTCCCCACGAAAGGACATCTGGGTTCCTCCAGCGCCCACCACAGCCCAGCCTCATATCCAGCTATCGCTCCCAATAAATCATTTGGCAAATCAAGGAGCGGTTAAAACTAACGATGGTGAACAACCCACCAGAGCACAGGTCTGTGCTGACTTTACAGCAGCAGGGAAGTCTAAAAGACAATCAATATTTTTGTACCCATAAAATAAGAGGACACTGAAGGAATATCTGTGGAGTCACACTGGGGGTTTGTTTGGGGTTTTTGCTGCTCTTGTTTTTAGTTTGGGGTTTTTTTTCGGTTGTTTTGTTTGTTTGGGCCCATTTTGGTTTTGGTTGAGTGCCTTTTTTTCCCCCAGTCATCTTTCCTATGAGAACAGCAGCTTGAGCCTCCCTCTAAGGCTGAAGAAAGATTTAAATGTACTTCCTGGGAAAAAGAAAACCACACAAAAAACCCACCACCCAAACTTTGAGCCCAGCAGGAACTGTTTCAAGCAGCTACAAGCAACTGCAGAAACAAATAAGAACGTGTTAGGCTGTACCTACTAATCACCACAGGAGACACTAATATGAAAAGTGCTTCTATCTGCATTTTAGTTCCTGACACCTACCTGAACAGATTAAATTACTAAAGCGTTCACACAGCAAAATGGAAGCACTGCAAATAGAACCCAGCCAAATACCTGAACCATCAGCCTCTCTCCAGCTCTGTGTTGCTTGCAGGCACTTAGTTTGTGCTGTATTTGTATTTTTATGCAAGACTGAACACTGATGGAAAGGGAATCAGCATTTTCTCAGGCTGCAAGATTGGCTAACAACCTCCTTTCCCATTTCAAGGGGCAGCACACTTGCTTCAAAACTGCACTGCCTGTGCCCTAAACCCAGTCCACACAAAGGCTGCAAATCTCACACAAGCTACCAGTTATCATTCAGTTTTGGAGCATTTTGGCAAGCTCAGCCTTTCAGCGGAGCAGAAACTTCAGAAAGGTGCAGAGCAGATACTTACAGTGTTGTAATGATCGACATAAACCGCATTTCCCAAGCCAAACACAGCGTATCTCAGGCCTTTCAGATACGTTTTCCCAAAGCGAAAGTCACGCGCTGCCTCTTCTAACCCCTTGCAGAACCACGCTGCACTCTCGGTTGGCTGCCCGTCAGTGTACGTAGCTACCAAGAACACACAAACGTTCCTGCCGGTTGTCTAATAATATCAAGAGAATAGAAGAGATCGGTGCATTTCTCAGAACGCTTCCCATTAGTAAGACAACTGGAACACATGGGGAGTTGGAAGAAGTTAAAAGATGAGGTTTTTTCTAAGTGGGATTTTGGTGTGGGATGCTGCAGGTGATAACCCCAACAGTGGCGAACGGCCATCCCCCCTGCAGAGACGCCTTAAATTAGCCAGGAGAGATCAAACTGTCTGTCTGCTGCTTCACAGAGGTGGTACAAGAGAACAGAACATCTCCCTTCCCCACCCCAATCGACAGCTTCTTGAGCAGACTCTTGCAGCAATCAAGTTTCTCACTGATTCAAAAAAACAACTATCAATATTCACAGAAGAAAAATGCCTCAAGGATTACTCCATCTAAATATGACCAGCAAGGAGTTTTTAGCTTATGAGCCTGTGAAGGCTGCAAATTGTCACCATCTGCTTGTTCTGGCTTTGAACCCTTCCCTGGGGATACAGAGACAGAACAGAGGGACCTGGTGCAACCGCTCTCACTGAACTCACACCTGAGTTACAGAACCAGCTCATACCAAGTCACTGTCACCATCAAAATACTCTAGGCAATCCTCTCCTAGGAATATTCAAAATTTAGGTGTTTTCTGCTGAGGGTTGATGGGCTACACTTATACAGAAGGGAAGCGATTTTTAACACACAGCATTGGGAATTTCCAGAATAATAGGAGAGAAATACAAGGGGAAAAGAGCCTTCGCAACACAAGGAAAAGCTTTTCTTTATTAGTCATATTTATAAGGTACTTACCTCCTCTGGATCATAATCTCCCATGCTGATGACTTCCACAGGCAAACAAAGTGAAATAACGGCTTCAGCCAGACCTCTGGCAAACCTCCAAAAAAAAAAAAAAAAAGGAATTTATCAATTGCTTCAACCCAAGCATGGTAGCGACCAAACAACCCCCACACGCCCAGTCACAAGACACCTCCCACAACAGAAAGAACAAAGACATCCGAGAACTGGACACTGGACCTAGAATTCCTCATGTTAAGAAAAAAAAAAATCAAGTATATTGGCTGCAAGAAGAGAGTGACATGAATTTTAATGACTAATGATTTCACATTTACACACACCATTTTTTTCAAAAGCACCTAAACCAGTACTTGTCTCTGAGAAGACCCGCTCGCAACTACGGGTACGGCAAGAGTAAACTTTAAACTTCATCATCAATGTCTCTACTGCATGCGCCATTTAAAGCAAGTAGAAAAAAATGTTATTTTTACATAATTTTACGTTATCTTTCATGTTGGGCAATGACTTCTCATGAGCTAATGAACTTTCTGATGTTTACACTGTGCAATACTTCTAAGGCAAGCAACAGACTTGAGTCTCAATATTTCAAATTACTTCATGTAGGTGGGGAAAAAAAAAAGTAACTGATACCTTTGCTGTGCCAGTCTGAGACCCATAGAAAATCTTTACTTTGCCTCCAGGGTGGCTGATCCATTTACGAGTTTGTCTTCTATTCCTTCAGAAGAAGCTGGATTCCCATTGGATTTTTCACCCTAAGAAACAAGCACCACTTCTCATTCAATCCCTTTTCAAAGTGATGTTAACCCCATTCTCCCAAAACCACTTAAAACACCTATCCTGTGAACAGACTCTCAGCACTAATTAAATGAGGCTATCAAAGCATTTTAGCTTCTCACACCCAGAGAAAGACACAACCACGTCTCTGAACTAGGCCACGCTCCAATAAACTCAGGTCACACGCAGCCGGATCCAGCTGAACGCAGGAACCTCCCAACTCGCGCAGCAGAACTTTGCTCACCTGCGCAAGGAGCTTTTACCATCCTGAACAGCCTAATCCCACTCCCGTCCTAAAACCAGCCCAACCTCATCAGTAACATCAATGGAAAGAGGAACCCGAGAACTCCAGCACAAGTAGAGTGATTGATTTGCAGTGACAGAGCAACCCAGGCTGACACGATCTCTCAGTAACGACGGGAGAAGCGTTCAGCAGAGAGCTGCTCCAACATCAGAGCAACGAGGGCACCGAGTCACCCACAAACATGAGACCGTCCAGGCTGCGGATTATAACCCTCAGGTGCACTGAACTGTAAGGAACGTTCAAGGAAGAAACGTTGTTTTCACAAAACTGGGGAGCTGGCACCTGACCCCAGCGAGGGAAGGGACCGAGACACATCAGACTGTGAATCCTGAATGTAAAACAAAATCTCTTCAAACTAATCCCAGAATGCAAACTGACACCTGTATTTACAAGTTAATCTAGAGGGAAGGACGGCCAAAGAGCCAGGAACCCATTTTTAAATAGATCAATAAGGGAAAGGGTGTTGTTCGGATTAGATGAATGAAATACGTAAACTGAGGCAGGTGTCGGGTGCTCTGTAAACCCTGAAGAACCGACCAGTGGGCAACAGGGGAGGGAAATTGCACCCAGGGTTTGGGGGGATATAAACGGGGGCTTTTTGCCCTATTATGCGTGCCTGCCTTTAGGGAGAACACCCGGTCTTGCAAAATCATTAACAAAATGTGCTTTGCTGAGAGATCCTGCCTGGGCCTGTTCTATTGGCAAGGTGATCGTTTCCTACACGACCACACCTGGGCTCCGCAGTGACCCACGGGGGGGCCCACAGTGGGGCAGCACGTGTCACTGCACCAGTGGGGACCGTCACCCGGCAGCCACTCGCCTCCACACGCAGATTTCGGGGCCTTCTTGGACAAAAGCACTTCCATCTTCCCTTGCCTTCTTTCTGGTTTTGGTGGTGAGGAACTGAACGATGATCCAAATGCTGATCCCAATGATACAGGGAATTGACCTTCTCCCCTGGAGAAGTTGTAGAAACTGAGGGCAACAGAAAGTAGAAATTTGGAAAGGTTGTTAGATGAAGCTTGGAGAGTATTCAGTAACAGGGACAAGGAAGATTCTTGAAAGGATAAGTAAGTATGGAACTGAAGAGGTTGGAAGGCTTTGAAAGCCTTTAGAGAGAGGTCAGTATATATGTTGGGAAAATGAACGTTGGGGAAGGTACAGAGGAAGTAGGCAGAGAGAGAAACAGACAGTAGCAAGTTTTGAAAAAGACTGATGGGAACCTGGAATGAACAGAAACAAGTGGAATTTTTGGTGGATTGACAACAAGTAACAATTACATAGTAGGTAAAGGGAGTCACTGGCCAAAGTGAACGGGCATATTTTTGTGAACCTTTGAAATACAAATTGGGTAAACAAGTAGGTATTGATAAATTTCTATATATGTCCAATTCCTTCCAACCTTTTTGGGAGAAGGAATTTGGCCAGTAATAGAGAAATTAATACAAGTCAGGTTATAAACAGAATAATAAAGGACCTCTACCCAGTGGTAGCAAACACCTTTCTGACTGTATTAACTCTAATTTGATTTGGCTTACTGTTTTAGATTTGAAAGATGCCTTTTTGCCTCTCTCTCCGTGAAGCCAGCCAGACAATATTTATGTAAAACCCAGCTCACCTGGATGGTGTTGCCACAAGGATTTAAAAACAGCCCAACAGTACTAGGAAATCAGCTCGCTAAAGATCTTGAATCTTGGGAAGCCCCATCTGATGAAGGACAGATGCAACAATATGTGGATGATCGCTACCAGGACACAGAAGACATGCATAACCTGAACTGTAAGCTTATTGAACTTTGGGGGCTCCAAGGATACCAGGTATCACAGAAGACAGCCCAGATGATACAGCAACTCATGAGTAACTCATTTGGGCTATGAAATCAGCGTAGGGCAGAGGACCCTGGGCCAGGCTCGAAAGGAGGCCGTATGCCAAACATCAAAGCCTCAAACTGTAAAAGAATTACGGACCCTTCTTGGGCATGACAGAGTGGTGCCGGTTGTGGATTTATAATTATGGATTGTTTGTCAAGCCACTGTATGTGCCAGCAGCCACAGATCAGGAACACCTGCAATGGAATAAAGGAGCTACACGAGCCTTTGAAGAACTTGGTAAGGCTTTGACAGCGCCTGCTCTAGGACTCCCAGGTGTGAGTAAACCATTTTTTCTATTCTCTCACGAGAAGCAGGGAATAGCCTTGGGTACACTGGCACAGGATCTTGGCCCGTACCGACGAGCAGCGGCCTATTTCTCCAGACAATCAGATGCAACTGCAAAAGGGTGGCCGGGATGCCCGCGGGCAGTTGCTGCAGCGGTACTGAACATACAGGAGGCCCGGAAATTTACCATGGGTCAGAAAATGGCTGTGCTGGTATCCCACACGGTGCCTACAGTTCTAAAAGAAAAAGGGGGACGTTGGCTTTCCCCACAAAGATTTCTCAAATATCAAGCTAAATCATCCTCACTAACACTGTCAAGCCAGCTTCTTTCCTCAGTGACAACATTGGAAAACCAGTTCATCATAATTGCCTGGAAACCATTGAAACAACATAATCCAGCCAAGCAGATCTAAAGGACATAGGATTATGGAGAACACTGAGAACTGCCTTACGGACGAAAGCAGCAATATCCTGAACGGTGAAAGGCACGCTGGTTATGCTATAGCTACTAGCCATGAAGTGATGGAATCTGGACCTCTGTCTGAAAGTACTTCAGCACAAAAGGCAGAAATAATCGCCCTTACCTGTGCTCTGGAACTAGCCGAAGGTAAAACTGTGAACGTTTATATGGACTCTAAGTATGCTTTCAGGGTCGTGCACGGAACAATTTGGAAAGAAGAAGGACTCTTGAACTCTCAAGGCACACATATCAAACGTGCAGGAGAAATATCGGCAGCTCAACTTCCTAAGAAGGTGGCAATCATGCATATCCAGGCGCACCAGAAAGCGAGCTCGGAATTGGAAAAAAGGAAATGAGCTGGTGGACAGGGAGGCAAAACTGGTGCCTAAGCAAAAGGTAAAAGTGGAAAGTGCCCTAGTCCCCGACGGGCAGGTTATTTCAGAAGGTAAGCCAGAATATACTAAGGAAGACCAGAAACTTAGTATAGATTTAGAGGAATCATATCATGAGGAAGGGTGGGCTCACGCCCCACAAGAGAAAACTTATTGTTACCTCCTATTTAGTTTGCCCTTTAGTAGCAGAAACATTATACGAACATTTGATCAAAAATAGTAACTACAAATTGGTACACTACTGTAAGACAGGTGACACAGCAACGCGCTCTTTGCCTCCAGACTAATCCTAAGAATATACCTAAGCTAGAAATGGGTCAAATTGGGAAAGGAAACGGACCTGGGCAATAATGGTAAATTGATTTTTCGGAACTCCCAAGAAAAGGGGGGTGCTGATATTGGTTGGTACTAACTGATACCTTTTCAGGTTGGCCAGAAGCACTCCCTACCAGAACAGCAAAAGCTCGGGAGGTAACTAAAACATGAGCACAAGAAACAATACCAAGGCTTGGTGTTCCAGCTGATATATCCTCTGATAAAGGGCCACATTTTAAATCAAAAATTGTACAGCAAATCAGTCAGCACTTGAGAATAGACTGGCAACTACATACACCTTATCATTCTTCCTCCAGTGGCCAGGTAGAAAGAAAAAAAAAAAGATGAAGTGAGTCATCTAATTGAACAACAAATTGTAAATCTGGGGCAGGAGGCAAATTTGGCTTGGTCTCAATCTTCACCTTTGTCCCTCTTGCATATGAACAAGGCCAAGGGCAAAGAAGGGTTAAATCCTTTTGAAATCCTGGATGGGAGACCCTATAGTGTACAGAAGGGGATGTCTGCACAGGAAGGGGATGAAATTATGACTTTTTATATGGTTATATTGCGTAAACAACTTAACAAAATTGGGAAGAGTGTTTGGAACTTGGAGTAGGGGTCTGGATGGGCCAGTACATAACATCCAATTGGGCGATTATGTGTCTGTGAAGTCTCTTGCAGAAAAGGACTTTGGAATCACAACAGGAAGCCCATTTCAAGTCCTCCTGGCATCCTTCACTGCTACCAAGATTAAAGAACGGAATGCCCGAATCCATCATTCTAGAGTGAAGAAAGTCTGCAAAGCACCACGAAGGGTAACCCAGGCGCAACCTGGAAAATGCCGTTTCTTACGGTCATAAC
The DNA here is from genome assembly GCF_037038585.1 of Patagioenas fasciata. Lineage (NCBI taxonomy): Eukaryota > Metazoa > Chordata > Aves > Columbiformes > Columbidae > Patagioenas > Patagioenas fasciata. Next base: position 13,685,591 of record NC_092538.1, read on the forward strand.
CCTAGCACACGGATGGGACGAAAATTGCCATGAGCAAGATCTGAATAAAACCATGGGGGAACGCTTTAAATTGGTGCTTTGGAATCAAAACCATCAGAGTGTATATATTACATTGCCCACTTCCGCAGAAGAAAGCTTTACATTTGTAGTAATTAACCAAAACCTTTCTGAAATTCTATCAAAGAAATTAGGTTATGTCCACCCTGACATGTTTTGGTCCTTCTGGACCTTCTGGGTAACCTTTTGGTCCCTTTGGTCCTTCTGGGTGACCAACCCAAACGGCACTTCCTACCTCAGCAAGAAGAAACCCAAAAGAGAAGACAAATGCTACAGCTGCAGTGAGCGGGGTCACCACGCCAAAGAACGCAAGCTCCCGTCGCAGCCCAGAAGATGCCATTCCTGCCGGAGCACCAGCCACATGGCTGTCAGCTGCCCCCAAAGAGCTCAGCAGCGCAGAAGACAAACACCAGGAGCCTGACTTTTGCATTAACATTGAAAATCTGTTGAAGGATAGAGATGGGTTTTCTCAGGTAGAAGTAGCCTTCTTACCTGCGGCCAGAGAAAACATAGACAATCATCACATTAGTAAAAGAATTTACTAACCTCTTAGCAAAGGGGGGAATGATACAGGGAACTGACAATTAACTAATTAACACTTGACACTTAAGGAACTAACCCTACCCCACATCACTAAAGACACTTAGAGAGCTAACCCTTTAACCCACATCACTATTGCCTAGCCTTGCTTAACTCTGTGTAACTTATTGTACGAAAAACAGGACTTCACTGATGCCTTGCAAAGATCACAATCCTCGGGTGCATCCTTGGGTGAACTAGATTACAGAAACTTGGACACAGTTTTAACCAACTCAGCAGTCTGAGACCCAACCAACTCATCACACTGGACCAAAGGTGATCGGGTACAGAGAAGAGGACCCGGGGTCACGATCACTGCGCAGCTGCAACCAGGAGGAGCCGGAGACTCTGGAAATGGTCTCCTGAACTCATTGCAATAAGAACCGCCTTCTCGGGGACAGGTTATGAATATGTACAGGTGTTCCTAAAACTTCCGTGAATATGTAACGCTTTACTGCATTTAACCAAGCTCACAGCTACTGTAATTTTACACACGTATTAGGTGAAATGATTCCCCGTGTGTCCGGCATCGTACCTAAATACATACCTTCCTTATAACCTCAAGGGTTGTAAGGTCATTCCACGCCTCACCAACAGCAACAACAGAATCAACGTAAAGTCTGTGCAGCCATAAGGACACCAGGGAAGTATAGAAGAAGTTCCACGTATCCATTGAGACATCTAGATCTGGAATAAATAACAGATTTAGCGAAAGCAGATTCCTACAGGATGAATTCAGTGTAAGCACACAAGAAAAATAATCATACAGGTTCTGTTCTAAGGAAAGGCAGAAAATACTTTTGTGCTGTGCAAGTGCCTGAAAGTAAAGAGTCCTTGCAAAACGTTCGCTGGCCTTAGTTTTGCGCGGACCTGACACAGGCAGATCTCTGGAGCTAAAAAGCTCCATGTCAGGGGAGAAATCACTGCCACAGAGGCTGCTGCCGAACACAGCCCTTGCTTGTGTACATGAGACACCACACTGGTTACAACAACAGCTTCGACCCAGAGTTTCAAGGCCAGACTAAAACCTGGAAACCTTCAAAGTACTTTTTCAGAATTCTATCATGTGGGTGACGGTTGGTTCAGAACAACCCACACTGTTCTGAACCAACTTAAAAATTCAGGGTACATAACGCTGCAGCCAGGAGTGCACCTGTGCAGTCACCGACACTACCTAGCTCAGAAAAAAAAAAAGCATTTAAGAGTTTAAATAAGGTTTGTTTGCAACACTGATGGACTGAGGAACGCAGATGACAGCCTCCTGCTGTTATCCACAGTCCTCTTGGATCTTGTTTCTGCAGACGTGAGACGAGCTCAGAAACCGAGCATTTCCAAGAGGCTGGAAGCTTTGCTAACTTATTTTTCCCCTGGGCTGTTACTAATGCTAAAAAAGCTTCTTTCCCCCTCACCCCTCCACAATTAATACTGAACCCCAAAAAAGAAAAGAGCCGAGGGGCTCCCAGGCCCGTTCAGCAGCTCATCCTGTGCCTCCAGCACGACTGGTTTATGTGGGCAGCCCACAGGGGTGGGTTTTACCCCTCCAGGGGGCTCCAGAAACCTGCAGCAGCCCAAGTACCCCACACCCTGTGCCCACCCCAGCACGCGCCATCCTGCACCCCCAGCCCATCCCTCCCGTGTTCACCCACCCCTCTAACCCCCCATACAAACCCCTCACACTGACCCCCACATCCCACACCCCAGTAACTGCCTCAGAACCACCCCCCCCAGTTATTACCCCTTCACATACCCCCAGATATCACCCCCACACACACACACACACATTTTCACGCCCCGTGGTTATTACCCTTCCCCCCTCACACACACACACTCCCAGTTATTACCCCCACACACACACACTCTCCCCACCTCAACATCATTACACCCCCAGTTATCACCCCCCACCCTACAGCTATCACCCACCCCCCCATGGCTATTATTCACACACACAGTTATTGCCCCCTCCATAGTTATTACCCACACCCACCCCTCACAGCCCCCCCAGTTATTACCCCCACACACTTCTCCCCTCCCCACAATTATTGCCCCCAAGGGTTATTACTCTTCCCTCCCTCACACCCCCCGCCCCCCCAGCCCAGTTATTACCTTCACACACAGTTATTACCCCACACACACCCCTCCGGGGTTATCACTCACCCCGCCGCTATCAACCCCCCACACCCACCCTCCTCTCATGGTCATTACTCCGCCCCTCACACACACCCCTTCCCCCGCCCCGTTATTACCACTGGCCCTCAGAGTTATTTAGCCCAAACCCTACGGTCACCCCCCACAGTCCTCACAGGTTCACGTCCCTCACGGTTATTCCTCCCCCCATACACCGCAAGCTCCCCAGACCCCCGCCCCTTCCGGCCACCGTTTCCCGCCGGACGGTTCTTGCTGGCGCTCCTGGGGGCGGCGGCCACCAATGGGAAGGCAGCGTGAGGCGGCCCCTCGGCCGTGGCGCAGCGGCGGCCGCCGCCGTGTCCGTCTTCACCCCCACCAACCAGGGGGAAAGCGCCGGGAAGCGCTTCGGGATCGCCTGTTACCGCAACAAGGCCATGGGATGGCGCAGCGGAGCGTGAGTGCCGGCCCGGGGCCTGCCCGAGGGCGGGAGGGAGGCCGGCCCGTGTGGGGCGCAGGCCCGTGTGGGGCGCAGGCCCGTGTGGGGCGCAGGCCCGTGTGGGGCGCAGGCCCGTGTGGGGCGCAGGCCCGTGTGGGGCGCAGGCCCGTGTGGGGCGCAGGCCCGTGTGGGGCCCGGCTGGGGGGGGCTTGTGTGGACCTCCCTTGGACACTCTGAAGAGCAGAGGGGCCCTGCAGAGGGACCGGGACAAATTGCAGAGCTGGGCAATCACCAAGCACATGAAGTTCAACAAGAGCAAGTGCCGGATCCTGCACCTGAGCCAACCCCGGCTGTACAGACAGACTGGGGGACAAGGTGCTGGAGAGCAGCTCCATGGAGAGGGATCGGGGGTTCTGGTGGACGGCAAGTTGAACGTGAGCCACCGGTGTCCCTGGAGCCAAGAGGGCCCCGTGTCCTGGTGCACCCAGCACAGCACGGCCAGGCGGGCAGGGGGTGATTGTCCCGCTCTACTCTGCGCTGGGGCGGCCTCACCTGGAGCATCCACTGTGTGCAAGGCTGGGGACAAAGGAGACAAAGCTACTGCAGCGTGTCCAGAGGAGGCTGCGAAGCTGGTGAAGGTTTGGAGGGGAAGCCGGATGAGCAGCGGCTGAAGTCCCTGGGTTTGTTCAGCTGGAGCAGAGCAGACTGAGGGCAGAGCTCATGGGCTGCAGGTTCCTCAGCAGGAGCAGGAGGGGCAGGGCTGAGCTCTTCTCTGTGACAGTGACAGAGCCCGGGGAATGGCAGAAGATGTGCCAGGGAGGGTCAGTGGGACATGAGGAAAAGGTTCTTCACCCAGACGTGCTGGACACTGAACAGGCTCCCAGGGATGTGTCACGGCCCCAAGCCTGGCAGTGTTCAAGGAGAGACTGGACAATGTCCTCAGGCACACGAGGTGACCTGTGGGGTTTCCTGTGCAGGGACGGGAGTTGGACTCCGTGATCCTGGTGGCATTGGGGGAGCTGGGAAGGCCCCTTTCAAGCCAAACTATTCTGTGATCCGTGTAGGTGCCTTCCAAGTCAGCACATTCTGTGATTCTATGACCCAGTTTTGTGGGGCAGCCCCTTGTGGGCACCCAGCTGTGGCAGGGGAGAGGCCCAGGTGGGGCCTGGCTGTGGAGCCGGGGAGCTTTTGTGGTACGCGGCTCTCCAGCCCAGGAAGGTGGTGGGATCTGTGTGAATCCGGGTACGCGGAGCGCCCTTGGGCACAGGGCAGTGCCCTGCGCTTTCCTGGGGAGTTACATCTCAGGAGTAGAAGTTTCCAGGCTCGTTGGCAGCACAGGTTGTTCCTCCTTGCTAAAAACTCATGTTCTTTTTTATATTGTTGACTTCACAAATTTTCTAACCATGCCCTAATCTCTAGGGAGAAAGATTTTGATGAGGTCCTGCAGACACACAGAGTGTTTGTCAACATTTTCAAAGGCCAGGTGGCAAAGAAAGATGATCTTGTTAAAGCATTTGTGACGGATGACCAAACAGAAATCTGTAAGATGGTAGGTTTCAACCACTTCGCGGTTAGCAGCTTTATAAAAGCTTGGAGAAGACTTTCCCCTCCAGGGCTGGTGACTCCAGCACTGCCCTGGGCAGCCTGTTCCAATGCCCCACAGCCCTTTGGGGAAGAAATTGTTCCAAGATCCAACCTCAGCCTCCCCTGGGGCAACTTGAGGCCGTTTCCTCTGCTCCTGGCGCTTGTTCCTGGGGAGCAGAGCCCGACCCCCCCTGGCTCCAAGCTCCTTTCAGGCAGTTCAGAGATCAGAAGGTCTCCCCTCAGCTCCTGTTCTCCAGCTGAACCCCCCCAGGTCCCTCAGCTGCTCCCATCACACTTGTGCTCCAAGTCTTGAATATTTTATATGTATTTAGCTGAAAAGAGTTCTGAATACTCTGTAGAATATACAGCTTTTATACACTGATGTCTGTGGACACAGAAAAAAAAAGAATTACCAGTGCTGAAGAGTTTCTCACCTAAGGTATATTTTTAAGGATGCAGGGGATGCAAAGGGGACAGTTGCTCACTTGGGGAAGTCCAATGAAATGTTAAGAACAGATCTAATTTCTTAGTCCTTCTTGGTAGGATATGAACTGTGGGCTTGTTGTGAATTCAAGGAAATCTGCGCATCTTTTTTTGTAGTTTTTCTGTGGTGAGTTTTTTCTTTGAAATCTCTCCGTGCTGTCTGTCATAATGACGTACATTATTAATACTGTTATTTTTTTATCCACTTCACATCTGACCAAACCATTCAAGCAATTGTTAAATTTAACAGAGTTACTAGATTTTTCACTCTGTAGTCAAACCCATGACATTTATTAACTGGGTTTTTTTAGTTATTTACTGTCCAGATTTTAACAGAAGGAGAGCTGCAGGTATCGGACAAAGAACGGCACACGCAGCTGGAGTAGATGTTTAGAGACATCGCGACCATTGTCGCTGACAAATGCGTGAATCCCAAAACAAAGAGGCCGTACACAGTGATCGTCATAGAAAGAGCCGTGAAGGACATTCACTACTCCGTCAAACCAAACAAGAGCACGAAGCAGCAGGTCTGTTTTCTTGCAAAATCGGTTTCAGGTCAGAGGTGGTGGCTTCAAGTGTAATTTCTCTGTTTGCAGCCACAGAGGGATCAGCAAAGCCCTGGGGGCTGAATTCTGCAGAGTGATTCTTCATCCAGCCGGTGGTTGAATGCTGGATGAAAACAGCTGCTGAAACTCGTGCAGTTTGTTTTCTAACAATTCAGGGAAGGGAGAAAGAAAGAAAGAAACTAATTAAAGCAGCAACAGTGATACGCCTGGAACAGAAAGAAAAGTTTTGTCCTTTAGTTTGATTGAGGTAATAGATCGGGCCTTGCATCTGAGCCACATGTTGGTTTGCAGTATAAGTGCTATTTAAGATTTCAGATGGGTTTTTTAAGCGTTGGAGGGATCACGAATAACAAGAACTCTGCCTTTCCTTGTTAATCTACCAAAGCATTGTTCGAGCAAACTCCCTGCAGCGCTGACAAAAGTGTCAGAAGCTGATGCGAAGGATTTGAGGTTTTGGTCTGTGTGATGGTTTTCAAGCAGGTGTGTAAATGCTCTTTGTTTTTAACACCTTTGTAGGCACTGGAAGTGATCAGACAGTTAAAGGAGACCATGCAAATCAAACGTGCTCACATGAGGCTGCGATTTATTCTTCCAGCAAGGGAGGGGAAGAAACTGAAAGAGAAGCTCAAGGTGCTGATTAAAGTGATTGAGAATGAAGATTTCCACCAACAGTTAGAAATTGTAAGCGATAAAGCCTGGCAACTGTGTGGGAGTGTTATTTTTCTCTGCTAAAGTGGCTGAAGCATTTCAAAGGGTTTCCCCAGCTGTGCTTGGCAGAGAGCTAAAGCCAGATGCCTTTCTCTGATGTCTGCATCACCCAAGACACTTCACATTTGGTTTTCCACCAAGCTGAGTGGTGCAGTCGAGGCACTGGAGGGAAGGGGTGACATCCAGAGGGACCTGGACAGGCTGGGGGGTCCATGTGAATCTTGTGAAATTCATCCAGGCCAAGTGCGAGGTCCTGCACCTGGGTCAGGGCAATACCCAGTACCAGCACAGACTGGGGGAGGGAGGGAGGGTCAGACGGATGGGCAGCAACCCTGTGGAGAAGGGCTGGTGGGTAACAAAAGGGCCATAAGCTGGCAGTGTGCTCTTGCAGCCCAGAAAGCCAAGTGTGTCCTGGGCCACATCACCAGCAGGTGGAGGGAGGGGATGCTTCCCCCTCTGCTCTGCTCTCCTGGGGCCCCCCAGAGAACTGAGTCCAGCTCTGGGGTCCCCAGCGCAAGACAGACATGGACCCCAGGGGGTCTGTCCCTCTGTCACCAGTGCTGCCTCAGGCCCTCCAGCATTTTAGAACGATGCTAAAACCCAACCTGTGGCTGGCAATGCCAACCCAGGCGATGTGATGGTGAGTTTTGACCCACACATATATTAACCCTCCTAAAACCAACCTGGAAATGGCAGATGTTTGTGCCTCCTTGTGTGGAAGCAGCTCTGGCTGCCTCGTCCCACATCCCACCCTTGCAGCTCCAGGACAGACCCCACACTGGTGGCCCTGCCTGCATCTCCCGTCCCAGAACAGCCAAAGGAGCTGCTTGTTTTGGCCTCCAGCTGGCTGATTTAGCCTGGTTCCCTTTCTCCATGAGCGATAAAACCTGATGCTGAGGCTCCGGTGTCAGTCCCAGCCTGTGCCTATCCTTCGTTGTGTGTCATTTCATGTGATTTTGATCACATCCTTGAAAACAAAAACAAACCTCCAACGCACTCAACCTCAGCCCTCCCAGGGCAGAGATATTTCCGCGTGGTGAACGCTCCCGTGCAAATTCTCCCATGTCCTATTTTAGGTTTCTCACCGGCAGCGGCCGCAGACAACTGCGCTGGAGCTCCTGTCAAGCCTTTGGCAGTGGTTGTTGTGGAAGGAATAAGGGTCTCTCAGGGCAGAAGAGGAAATCTCTCCTTTCCTTCCCTGGGCTGTGTCACCCCCCCACCTGCCACCTAATGAAATCCCAATGGCATCAGCCCTTTCCCTCCCCTGCATTTCTTAATTTATTCCTTACATTATTAATTTTCCTATATTGGAGGGCACCGTGCAACCTTTCTTTTTCCAGTGTTTGGGAATGTGTGTGCTCCCCTGCGCACTGGTGGTGTCACCAGCATTGGAGGAGTTGGACAGATGCAGAGATGAGGTTCTCAGGGACATGGGTTAGTGCTAGGGGTGGGTTATGGTTGGATTCCATGATCTTGAGGGTCTCTTCCAGCCAAAATAATTCAATGATTTTATGACCTCCATCTTGGGGACGCCCCGACATGGGCTCTACTGCCCCATGGCCCCCATGGGGTGGGGACAGTGCCCTACTGTGCCCCATGCAGCTCCCCTGCCCAGTGCAGGCAGGCTGTCCCAGGCAGGGCTGTCCTGTGTGGCTCAGGGGTCACTTTGGCAGAGGGATGCTCCTGACCCTGCCGCTGCCTTCCTGGTTGGTTGTATTTTGGTGTTTTCTTACTCTAGAAACCCAGGCATTGCCTCTGGTGTCTTCCCACTCGCTCCTGTACCTTTTTGCCACTTGTCACATCCATTTCCACGGCCGCCTCTCCCGGGCCAGGCTAAGACAGCGGCAGTCAGTCCGATTGCACCCAGTGTTGTCTCCCGGGCAGGAGCTCGCTGGTGGGGTGACGTCTTCTCCTCGCCTCACAGACATGGTGAGGAGTTGGGATGCGGTGTCTGAACACATTCAGGGAATGCTCATGATAAAGCAGTGGGCCTTTATCTTCTGCTCACAACTTAACAGTTTCAGGAGACCTGAAATTCCTGTGTTGCTGCGTGTCGTTGCTCTTCCCCTCCTTTCAAGGCAGCTAAAGCATCTCAGTGTTCCCTTGCATCTGGCAAACAGGCCACAGACCGGATTCTCCAAAAACTGAGATGGAAAAATGGAGTCCAGCTTTGTCAGAGAGAAGTCTTCAACACGTTTTGTGGCTTCTCTGTTGGCCAGAGTGCAAAGACCAGACCAAGACCCTGAAACAACTGGCACCAGGGGAGGTTTTAGGTGGGATATAGGGGACAATTTCTTCCTGAAAAGGGCTGTCGGGCATTGGAACAGGCTGCCCATGGCAGTGGTGGAGTCACCATCCCTGTATGTCCCTTGGGACAGCCATGTCATAGAATCACAGACTCATTTTGGTTGGGAAAGACCCTCAAGATCATTGAGTCCAACCGTTAACCCAGCCCTGGCACTAACCCACGTCCCTGAGAACCTCATCTCCGTCTGTCCAACCCTCCAGGGATGGTGACCCCACCACTGCCCTGGGCAGCCTGTTCCAATGCCTGACAGCCCTTTGGGGAAGAAATTGTTCCCCAGATCCAACCTCAACTTCCCCCGGCGCAACTTGAGGCCATTTCTGTTTGTCTTATCGCTTGTTACGCTTAGGGTGGTGAGAGCCTGGCCCAGGTTGGCCAGAGAGGTGGTGGATGCCCCGTCCCTGGAGACATCCCAGGCCAGGCTGGACGGGGCTCTGAGCAACCTGAGCTGGTGACGATGTCCCTACTCAGGGCAGGGGGTGTGGTGGGTTGCAACTTGGGCAGCTTTTGCAACGGATTTGTGGTGTCTCTGCAACCCTGTGCAGTTGTATGGATGTGACTGTGCTTGGCTGCAGGATGCTGGAGGAGGAGCTGAGGGCAAAACTGCAGTCCGAAGAGGCCCGGCGAGACCGGTCGCGAGCCCAGCTGCTGAAGAACGAGGAGCTTCTCCTTGAATTTGAAAACAGAATCGACCGCCTCCTATTCCATCTGCACGGCATCACCGTGCCTGGCCAGGTATTCACCCAGCGCTGGGTGGCGCAGTGACACAGCGCGGTGACACTTGACGCAGCCACCGTCACCCCAGGTGGCTCATTTTGCCCACCAAGGTGGTTCTCTCCGTCTCCAGAATGACTCTCTCCTGTCCCGGGGGGTGGAGGAGAAGCTCCAGTACCTGGGCCAGAAGCTGCAGTACCTGGCACAGCGGGCGGCCCACCTGCCCCCTGAGTGCAAGATCCTGGATAAGAGCAACGAGATACGTGGGATGTCCATCCCTGCTGGGGTCTTCGGGGACCTGCAGCAGGCTCCTCCTGATGGCCCATCCCAAGTGTCCCCCAGGGGGACATCAAGGGCATCCCTTGGGTTGTAACACCCACCTCCCCTTCAACAATTAACCCAGGGTGTCTTTCACAGATTTTTGTGAAGGCCAGGGATTTTCTGGAGAAAAAAATGTCGAGTGATCCTCAGAACGTGGTGGTTTCCTTTGAGGAGAGAGACAGCAGCGATGACGGTAGGAGAGCTTAGCGGGGACGTGTCCCACAGCGACTGTCCCTGCCCCTGCCTGTTGGGATTTGTGACCATCCTCGCCTGTCTCTCCCTGTCCCAGCAGAGCCCAGCCCATGAGTTCTCTCCAGACCTTGGGGCTGTCTCCAAGGCTTTGAGCATGGGTGGTGCTTTTAGGTGGGGATGTGGGAGCATGAAGGCAGCTGGCGGGGTGGTGAGCATCGAACCACAGAAGGAACAAGAAAAGATGCTGTGGGGCAAGGAGGGAGAGCCTTGTCTTCGAAATCACCTGGTTGTGAAGAACAACCAGTGCTGGGGTCTGTCTGTGGCCTCTTCCCATTGGATACTCTTGGAGGAGCCACTGAGTTTCTGAGCTTGCCACCTGTTTTGAATGAAGCTGGAGCTGCGTCCAGCACCACGTGGCTCCAGACCTTTCTGGGAAGCCCCAGCAGCTGGGGATGGGCCACAGCAGCGGCACTGCCAGGCCCTGCAGGTCAGCCTGGGATGCTGGGCAGGAAGAGCCAGGGCTTGGCAGGAAAGCTCCCTGTGATGTCACCAGCCCTCCAAAACGTGCTGGCTCTCCCTGGTGACATGGGCACAGCAGAAGTGGCCCTGCAGACCCTCCCCAGCCCGTTTCTCTCTGTTCCCTCCTCCAGAATCCTCTAAATCTGATGACGAAGATGACGAGCACGTCCCCACCCGGGAAGACATCAAGAGGGAGGGGCAGCTGCTGATCCAAAGCAAGAAGAAAGCCAGCGTGTCACGGAATGCACCCCGAGATTAGTTTAAGGGACAAGAGGGTCCAAAACAACTTTTATTAAACCGGTGAGAAACAGGGTTTTAGCCCTCCAAAAGTGACTTAAATATAGGTTCGGGTATCAGTTGAGGAAAATTATGAAGGGGCAGCAACTAGTACAACAGGAGGTCCACAGTGTGCATGCACGTGGCTTCACCCAAAACAATGCCGGAACCGCCCCTGAGGCCCAGAGGAGTACACGCTTGCCTGAACACGGTGCGGGATTATTCTTAAAGGGATATAGGTACTCGTAGTGAGTACGGAAAGTGTACGCTCACGATTCCGTGAGGGTAAATTTATAATACACTCGCAATCCTGCGAGGGTTAATTTACTTACACGTGCAAATGTGCACGGAATACTACACGTGCTTATATGGAAGCACGGGAGGAAAATACACTCGCGATTATGCGAGGAAATAATTTTATACGTGTGCAAATGTGCACAGAAGGTTACTCATGCATATGTGCACGGCAAGTATAAATACACTCGCGATTATGCGAGCAAATAATTTTATACATGCTTATATTAAGCACGGGAAGTTACAGGTGCAAATGTGCACGGAAAGTATAAATATACTCGCAATCCTGCGAGCCGTTTTACTCACACCCGTGGCGGCAAGGCAAGCGGAGTCTCCATCCCGGGGAGGAGGGCTCTCGGCGGCAGCATCTCGCTCGTGCTCCGAGAGACCCGCGACAATGGGCGGAGTCTCGACGAGAGTCCCATTTTTTATAGGCTGATCAGACCTGACTAGGCATTCTAGAAGCTTCTCTGCACCCCCACACCGGTTGTGGGGTGCCCCTGAAGCCTCCAAACATCCCCCACACTGGCCGCGGGCACCCAGCGGCTCACTGGCGCCTCGGCACTCCCGTCTCCTAATGACCCTGAGCCCTTCTCTCTGTCAGCCTCTTCCCGAATGTTCTGCAGGGTACGCTAAATTAGGCTTTTAGACATATCTGTGGAACAGTTTTTTTTCTACAAAGACTACATACAGGTTGCATTGTTTAATGGCAGCATGTACTAATATTATATGCTCAGGTTTCACAGCCACTGATAACATATCCATTTAGACCAGTTTGATTAACAAATATATCGTTAAGTCTATTACAGTCTCTAACCCCAGGAAAAATACACCCACATGTTTAGTGAGAAATTATATTACAGATATACGCTTGCCTGAATCTGGCAAGGAATTATTCAAGAAAATCCACAGGTTTATAATGAGGAAAACACCCGCCCAAGCGGCGAGGAATTATTTAATACACTCGCTGATCTGGTGAGGAAATAGCTCAGTTCTACCTAGTAAGTTATCGCTCACCCCAGCGAGGCGACGAGGCTGACCCAATCCCGGGAGGCTACTTTAGGTGGCGATCCTGCCTAAGGGGAGGCTTCAGGCAGACAGACCCGCAGCTCCGAGAAGACCACAAACGGCCATTCAACGGGACCCCGTTTATATCCGTGTCAGATCTGACTGTAGGCGGTCTAGAAGCTTCACGGCTTCTGTGCACACCCCTACTGTGGCTACGTGCGCCCCCTCCTCCCTACTAATGACCCTGGCCTGGGTCTCACAATAAGAACCATTAGCTTGCCCCATTGCAGGAGAGGGGGGTGGTGCTGGAGAAGGGGATGTGGGGGGTGCACACATGCAGCTGCCACATCAGTTCTCAGCGGAGGCGGGGCAGGGGGTAGGGGGAGAGTGTACTGCCACACTCCCCATGTACACCTGGATCCTCTCTGGACCCGTCTCCAAGACCCTCCCTGGGTTTCCGTGCCCCCTGCTCTGCTCCAAGTTCCTCCGGGGCCACCGAGACCCCTCTGCCCCTTCCTCTGCTGCCCGTGCAGCAGAGCTGCCTGCGAGCTCGGGCAGAATGTGCCCCTCATATCTCTCATGGATGGGACCCTGCCCCACAGTCTCACAGCGTAGAGAGCCTGGAAAGAGGCGTTGCTTTCAGCCGCTCTGGGTCGCCCATGGCATGGCTGGGCTGGGACAAGCACCAGCCGCCTCCTTCCCCAGGGGAGCTGGAGTTGGTCACATCGTTGTGCAGGTTTTGGCAGTCGTTCTCCTTGCTGGTGTTCTTCAGATGACCTGAATCCCAGAGCACAAAATCTTTCCCATTGATATTTGTCCCAAACAGGAACGGGTGTCAGAGCCAGCGAGCTCCAGAGTGAGAGCTGTGCTGTCCCCGTGCTGTCCTTTGTCCCTGCGTGAGCAGTGAAAGCCTGGCAACTGTGTGGGGGTGTTATTTTTCTCCGCTAAAGTGGCCGAAGCATTTCAAGGGGTTTCCTCAGAATTCTTTCCCAGGGCAGTCAGGGTGACTGAGAGCTTCTGTAAACAGTGAGACTGCTGCCAGCAGATCGAGGGAGGTCATCGTTCCCCCATCCTCAGCACTGGTGAATGAAGCCACTCCTGAAGCACTGCGGCCAGTTCTGGGCTACCCCGTACAAGAGAGACATTGACACACTAGAGAGAGTTCACCAAACGGTCACAACGAAGATGAAGGGCCTGGAGCGTCTGTCCAACGGGGACGGGCTGAGAGAGCTGGGGCTGCTCAGCCTGGAGAAGAGAAGGCTCCCGGGGGATCTCATCAATGTGCATCAATACCTGAAGGGAAGGTGCCAAGAGGATGGAGCCAGGCTCTTTCCAGAGGCGCCCAGTGACAGGACCAGAGGCAATGAGCACAAACTGCAACACAGGAGGTTCCCTCAGAGCATCAGGACACAGTTTGTTATTACTGCCTGGGTGACTGAGCCCTGGCAGAGGTTGCCCAGGGAGGTTGGGGAGTCGTCAGCTCTGGAGATACTCAAGAGCCGTCTGGACATGGTCCTGGGCAACCAGCTCCGGGAGTCCCTGACTGAGCAGGGGGCTGGACCAGACAACCTCCAGAGGCCCCTGCCAACCTCAACCATTCTGCGACTCTGTTATCTGTGAGTGCAGACATCATCAAGTAGTGTTTGTCCCCTCTGCTGCTCAGCTTAGAAATCTCTGGAAACCTCTAAAGGGAGCTGCAGCGGGACCCGTGTGGGAGCAGGTCCAGTGCTGCCGGAGCCAGTGGGAGACGGTTGCAGCCAGCTCCAAAGCCGGTGTGAGCAGCCATCGCCTGCCAAAGCTGCGCCAGGCAGGGCAGCCGCGCTCCCCGCTGCAGACACGTTGGGTGAGAGAGGCAGGAAGAAGCGGGGAAGGGTAGAAGGAAGCCCATCGGCGCTTGCAGCCCGGTGTCCCCATGTGGGGACATGGCAGGGGCGGCCTGGGGAAACCCCTCCCGCTCAGGAGACAGTGGGGTGGGGGCAGCTCCCAGAAACCCCTGCCCACTGCAGAGCCCCTGGCAGGGCCTGGGGGGCAGGTGTGTGCAGCCCCTCTGTGACACGGTCCGAGGTCACAGTGGGACAGCCAGACGTCACAGTGGTGACAGCCCCCCTTTCCCTGTCGTGACCAGCATCTGCCCCACTCACCCCGGTGAGGCCGAGTCGACTCCAAGTGCTGAGAGCTGCTCTCGCACCGCTCTGCTCTGGAGTAGCTGCTCTGCAGTGAGGAGGAGAAGGCGGAGAGAGGGAGCACGACAGCACCAAGGAGTGTGAAAGGTGGAGAAGGAGAAGGAGGAGGAGGAGGAGAAGGAGAAGGAGGAGGAGAAGGAGGAGGAGGAGGAGAAGAGAAAAAGAAGGAGGAGGAGGAGGAGAAGAGAAAAAGAAGGAGGAGGAGGAGGAGAAGGAGGAGAAGAAGGAGAAGGAGGAGGAGAAGGAGGAGGACAAGGAGAAGCAGTAAAGCCATTGTCCAGCCACTTGCTGCAGTTGTTGACTTGAAGCAGCAGTGGAACTAAGATGGCAAGACAGCTCTTCTTGCAGCCTCACCTGAGCCCAACTATTGAGAAGCTCGAGCGTTATGGTAAGGCCTTCAGGCCCAATTTCACATGTGTGTCTGGGTCAAGGACATCTCTGAAATCAGGATGGAAACCCGAGGACTGTGGGGGGTGGTTGCTGAGGAGTGGTGACTGCAAGGAGGGACCTGCTTGACCATCCCAAAGGGCTGAGGGGCTGATGTGGCAGCCAGGGCTCCTGGTTCCCTTCCTGACGTGGCCCCTGCCTTCCTGGGGCAGCCCACGCAGAAACCCCTGACCCCAAAGGGCTGCCCTTGCCTGGCGCTGGGCATTGCCCACGCTGAGCTCATGTCTGAATGGAAGAGCTGAAGGTGCTCGTGGGCCACGTGGGCTCTGTGTGTTCAGAGATGTGACCCGGCAAAACTGGCCCCTGCTGGGGAGACACCAGGGCCTGCCCTGAGCCTCTGAGAGCCGCGTGGAGCACAGCCCCGTGCCCCCGCGGGCATGGCAAAGCACTGCCGGCTTCCCGTGGGAGTGGGTCACACCCTGGAGAGCTGCACCTGCAAGGAAAGGAGCCCCTTGGAGGCAGCATGAGGTGTCCTTTGGTTCTTGCCGGGCTGGAGAGAGACCACCTGAAATGCCTGAGTGAAAGATGCATCGCTCCTTGGACAGGAGTGGGCCGAATGGTCTTGAGCTTGCTGCCTCAGAGCATGACAGGTCTTTCCCTTGTTTTTCCAGAGTTCGCTAAGATTTGGGCCAGCACATCGTATCACCTCAGCCTGCAGCTGGCTCTCCACCAGGTGGGCCTTACCTCCTTCTCCCCTCACACCCTGATGAACGCTGATCAAGTCCTGACAGCCCTTTGCCATGGGGTGCAGCTGTTCTTCCCCTGCGTTGAAAGCAGGAGCAACGCCCCAGCACGACACTGCAATGCACACAGTGACATGGACACCTTCTCTGTCCATTCAGATGTACAAGAAGGTCCCCCCGTCAGAGTTGCATGTGAAAACCTGGAAGCCTGGGACACATCTGGATTTATTCCAAGCGTGGGAACCCCCTGCCTTCTATCTGATTGAGCCAGAGGGTGTTTGTCAGCTTTCCCTCACCTATTTGGTTCTTCGTAGCTGAAGGGGGGTGAGAGGGAAAAGCGCAGCCCCTGTTTGTGTTCTCCCAAGGAGCCCATCTTGCTCCTTTGTGCCTCAGGCCAGGGCAGGGCACTAAACGCCATCAGCCTCCTCTGACAAGTCACCCGTCTGCCCCTCCAAGACTTCTTCCCATCCGCCATCTCCTCTGTTCCAGGCTGTCCGCATTCCCGGAATCGGGACTTTTGCGGTTGTCAGAAAGCGAGTAGCCCTCAGCGAGCAGGATCTGGTGATCGTGGAGAGACCCGTGTTTCGACCTGAAAAGGCTGTTGTGCAGGACCATGAGCTCCGCTATGGTTGCAAAGACTTCCCTGGTAAGCAGCGTGAAAGCGGCGCTGGCCCTTGAGCAGGGTGGGGAGGGGTGCTCTGCTCTCCAGAGGTGACTGAGGGGAGTACCAACCACCCACCGCGGTCCTGCCAAGAGCTTCACTCGACAAAACCAGCCGGCTGTGAAAGGACCCTGCCTAGCTGTTTGTTTTAAAGAATCACCAGAGGACAATACAGCTAAGAGCGCACTCTCTTTGTCCTGCTTCAACAACAGGTTCCCTCACAGCTTCCTTGGTGTGGTGTCTTCTGGTTCCGTGATGCTTCAACTCTTGCTCCCCCTTTCCGCTGCACTAGACCTCCTCCAGGCAAATGCCTAAGACTCTTTGTTTCCCTTTCTGTATCAGAGAAGCCACAGCTGTCTGTTCTGTACCTCACTGTCCACTTTAAGAGGAAGGGACAAGCCGAGCGTCTCCTCAGAGGCGCTGGCCCAGCCAGACAGCCCAGTACCAAAGTGTTGCCCGAGGGCCTGGAGGCTGCAGACCTTTGATTGTAGCCTGCCCAGCAGGTCTGCAAGCTCATGTGTTCCTCTTCTCTTGTCTTTCAGGCCATCAAGATTTTGAACAACTGCCGTATGCTGAGATAGCTTCAGAGAACGCTGTCTCTGAGGGCACCGTGGAGCTTTACATGGAAAGGACCACGCACCTTTTCCATGCCTGCGTAGAGAACGGGCAGAACGTTGCCATCATCTGGAGGGACGTGGGCATGCTGATTGTCCAGGGAAAAGACATGAAAATGAGATTTTACTTACACTTTTTGGAAAGGCTGAATGGCACTGGCAAGATGCTGCAAGCTCTTCTCGAGGTAGGATTTTCACTTTCCCAGCCCCACTCCTGCTGCTTCTGAAATGCTTTCTGGGGGCTGCTTTCCCCTGGCCGACCATGCCTTGTTCAGTCACCTGGGCTCCTGGAGCTCTAGAGCACAGCAGGCTCTCTGCAGAGCACCTCCCTGGCGTGCAATGGCCTGGCTTTGCAAGAGCCACCCCCAGAGGAGCTGCACTTTGCGAGAAAAGGCCGGCGTTGATGGCGGGGAGCGCTGCGTGCCCCACTCTGGGGGCCGGGAGCAGAGGCACAGGCAGAGCAAGGCTTGCTGAGCCCAGAGCCCTTGGGCGGCTCTGGCTCTTTGCTGGCGCTGGGCTGAGGCGGAGCGAGCAGCCGGCCCTTCCCAGTGTCCGCTCCTCCCGTCATCCGTCTCTGTTCTCGTTGCAGATGCCGGAGATGAGGGACTCAGTCATCTCACGCCATGACACCGCTGCTTCCCAGACCTCTTCTGGACGTGTTATCGTCCTGCCATGGTATGTTTGACTTCACTTGGAGGAACGTGGGACAGTGGCACGGCTTATGCATCTGTCCTACTGTGGAGCTAGAGACGCATTTAGGCAACATTTCCCACTACGTTTCTCCTGCTCCTTTTCTTTCCTCTGTGGGAGAGACTGCTCTTAGGTCCGGAAACGTTAATCTGCAAGGCTCTACAAGGAACTTGGAGGGCAAGATCAGAATTCGAAAGGGTATTAGAAAATCAGAGCACTAGATAACATTCTGCTCTCCATGTGCACTATGAGCAGAATCATTTCCCCAGAAGCAGCAAGGGGGTTTTGTGGGAGGACGGCCATTCTCACGGGAAGGATGGAAAAACACGGGCACAGGCTGACGGGGCCTCTCCAGGCACTGGAGCTTCTACTGCGTCCCTCCGGGTTGGGCTGCCTTGGTAAACAACGTGGTGTCCTTTCTTCAGCCTGCTGCCTTCTTCCTCTTCCAGGTACCAACTTGAGACCGTGCCGAAAATGCCAGCGCTGATAGACCTGAAAGGATGTGTGAAGGGAAAAGGTGATGGCCTGTGGTGTGAACCTGCCCCAGCAGCAAATCTGTGTGCACGGGACCAATGCAGAAACCCCAGAGCCGGATTCCCTTGAGATAAATGATTCCCCTCCCCAGAATGACTCCTGGACAGCACGAGTATCTCCCATGGATCCCCCCGTTTCAGCACACGGATGAGAGAAAGCCATGCAAACAGTCTTCCCCAGGGAATAACGGTGCACTGTAGGCATGGGGCGTTGGATGTTAAAACAGTGTCAGAAAAGGCCTAAGACCTCCCAGGAAACATGGCTTTCCCCCAAAGGGATGAAAAGGACCACCTTCCCCAGTGTTACCACAGCCCTGAGCAGACCCGCACGTCACTCTCCTTGGAACTGGCACACAAGTGGCACCCGGTTCCCAGAACAACACCGAGATGCTGTTCTGAAGAACCGTCTCCTTTCCCGTTTCTAGAGGATGCTGCCGAGAAGCGCCTCCTCCGTCGAGCAAGGCTTCCTCCAAATCGGTTACCTGCCCTGACTGTGAAGCCGGAGCAGGGTCAGAAAGCTGAGGGGAGTGAGCCTCGCGCCAGGTGAGACACTCGCATAAATGGGTGAGCGTGACCCCCTGCTCCGGCCTCTGTGGGAGCGAGACGTTTCTCCTGGAAACACCCCAAGTGCGCTTTTCCCATGTCCCACTAACTCATGGTTTCTTGGTCATGGCAGTGTCTTGTAGCTTCTTGGCAGACTCTGCTGGCACCACTATTTCTTTCTTCCCTTCCGATGTGCAGATCTCTTGAGTAGCCAAGTGCAAAGGCTCGTTCCAGGAGCAGAAGGTCATTTTGGCTTTCCCTTCAGGTTGAAATGAGCCTGGCCTTTCTGTTTGCTGAGAACAGAGTTCTGCAGTTAGTTACTGCAGAGGATTGCCCTGAGCAACCAGGAGCCTCTTCTACGCTGACGCCTGTCTTACGGAGAGCCCAGTGGCAGGATGGCCCTTCTCGTGGGGTCGTGTCCTCCCCCCTTTGACACTGTGTCCCCAGCGCCCAACCTGCCCGTACAGGGCATAGCGCTATCTCCGGGCACAGGACCCTGTTCCTCTGGTTGCTCCAGCAAGAGAGGGCCGAGACCTGGGCATCCTGGGTTGCAGGGGGGGCTGTTGGGCCCATCCGAGGCTGACAGCTTGGGGTCTTCTCTGTGCCTGGGGACTTGATCACAAGGATGTGAGCAGAGCACGTTCTGCTGCAGAAGCAGGTGCGCCACCTGGAAGCACAGGATGCAGAACCAGCTCCTCCTGCGCTCCTGCCAACACGCCCTGTTGTGTCTTTGCAGGCAGCTACCGGTCATCCAGAGGAGCTGCTTGAAGGAAAAGGAGGAGAAAGGAAAGCTACCGCCTCTGGTTGCACCCAGAGAAGTGGACTTCATAGCCAGAGCCATTGAGAGGAGAGAAAAGGTACCCGACACCGGATGCTGCCGGAGCACATCCTACTGGACTGTAGAGCAACGTTGCTCCACACGTGCCAGTGCTCACAAGATTCTTCACTGGGTGTTCACGGGACCACTGACCAGTTGCTTTGGTGTTTGCTTGAAGGGAGGCGGGTCACTGTCAGTTGAGAATATACTTGTCACTTCCAGTAGCCTGGAAACACCCCCAGAGCCCTCACTTGAGGCCGTTTCTGTCGGCCAGGTGACTGCAGGGCTTGTCTGGGCTCGCCAGCTGCCGGCTGGTTTGTAGCCCGGTGGTGGCTTATCTCCCTGGTCATTCCAGACGGGCTCCTCGGTGGAGCCTGCAGGAACCTGGGAGCAAACCAGCGTGGACAGCAAGGCAGAAGAGAAGGGAGGGAGGGAGGAAAACAGCTCAGCCGTGGCAGGACAGACTAATGCTGCCTGCTATTGCATTTCATTCGGCCTCCAGAATAAACGGGAGAAGAAGAAAGAGGAGCAGCTTCCAAAGCATATCCGGAAATTCCTGGAAGGAGAGGAAAAGAAGGAAAAAGAGGCGGCGGTACGGGAAAATAGTAAACGGCAGTCAGCCAGAGCAATGAAAGCAAAGTCCAAGGCAGAAAAGGAGACACCCGGTGTGAAAGGAAAGGGAGAAAAGCCAAAGGAGATGCAGAGGAGCCAGGTACTTGGGATTCCTGCAGAAAAAGAGCACTTTCTCCCGCGGGGCGGCTGAGACTGCAAAGTACCCTGGCACCCAAGCCGTCATAGCAGCCTTGCTGCAGCAGAACCGGGCGGGTGATGCTGCCCTTCCTGAGCAAGAAGGGGGACGCAAAGTTGCAGTGAAACCCTGGTGACACTCAGAGGTCACCCCAGGGCCTGCTGAGCTCCTTCTCCCAGCTCTCCCCGTCCCGTGTGGTCCAGCCAGAAGTGTTCTGGGGTCTGCGTGCTGGGAAGCAGCACCCTACGGGTGCAGGGCTGTTGTATGAGAGTCTCCTCCTGTGCAGGAATCCAGCTCCCCCGAGTGCTCCTCAGACAGCTCCTCGAGCAGCGTGGAGTCAGACGAGTCCAGCTGTGACCTGCTGGAGATTAGGACGATTATGGAGGACTGGGAAGAGGCCGGAGAAGAGCCCCCCACAGTCCCTGAGGACAACAGCGTCCCCCCGAAGCGGTACGAGTGTGCCCGCTCCAGCCGAGCCCTGGGGCGGTGGGGCGTGAGCCGGTGGTGGTGGGTACAGGGAGCCAACCCCCGAGCCACGGGGCTGCACAGGGCGCCCGGGGATTTCTGCAGCCGTGGGAGCGGGCTGGGTTAGACCCCACGGCAGGGGCCAAAGCAGGGGCTTGAAACCCCTCCTGCCTCCGGGGGGTTGTGGGGCAGAATGGGGCCACATAGCTGTGGGGCTGAGTGTGGGAAGAGGCAGGACGGTCCCAGCTGCAGAGTCAGGGAGACTTTGTCCTTGCTGTTGCAGGAGCCTTTCCCCACGGACAGACCGGGCCCTGCGGGAGGTGGTGACCTGCATCCTGGGGCAGGTGGCCCGCAAGAGAAGAGGGGAGAGGGATGAGCAGCTGGATCTGCAGGACAAGCTCCAGTGGTAAATCTCTCCGGACACGGGCAGTGCTTCCTCTCCCGCAGTCCCTTCCTCCTGCTCCCCGCAGCCCCGCGGGAGAGAGCCGCTTCTCCTGGCACCGGCCTCTCGGCAGAGCCGCTCCTGCGGCCGCGGCTGGCGCCCAGCTGGGAGCCCGGCTGGAGCGCTCTCCTGTGCTCACACCACCTCTTCCCGCTGTGTGTCTGCAGCGAGCTGGCAGTGCTGCGGTGGGAACGGTCGGGGAAAGAGGCAGGCAGCAGCCAACACCTGCGGGAAGCTGCACCCCAGGCTGCACCCCCTGCCAAGGCGGGGGAGAGGAGGGCAGGACCGGTACGTCCCCAAGGCTTGATGTGGTGGCGTTTGTAATGGCGACGGCGCAACGGTGCGGCCAGGCTGGTCTGGGACAGCAAGCAGCCGGGTTGCTTTCAGCCCCGCGCTCCCTTGGCTCAGGGGTCGTTGCAGAAAGGCTCTGCAGTCAGGACCGTGAGCAAAGCAGGGCTGATGGAGGGGCTGAAAAGAAGGGGCAGGAGGGAGGGGGAGCGCTGAAATCCCCCAAGCCCTTGCCAGGGACACTAACGCTGCCTGCTGCTGCATTGCCGTGGTCCTGCAGGCGCAGCCCCGCGTGTGCACGGAGGAGGAAACACGCAAGCTCTGGGAGTCCTTGTGCAGCAAGATAGAGCAGAAGCGCAGCAGTGGCACCGCCAAAGGCCTGGAAAAAAGAGCCAGAGCAATGGGAGGCCCAGGTACTGCAGGCAGTGAAAAACAATTGGGGAAAGAGCATTCCCAGTTGAGTGTTTGCCTTTTGGAGTGCTCGCCTCTGAAAAAGGGGGTGTGGGCCAGCTTCAGGCCAGAGCTGGGCAAAGAGGGTGTTTTCCTGACAGCCCTGGGGGCACGGAGAGCAGCAGGGTGGGACTGCATCCCAGGGACCTGGACCTGCTCTCTCCAGACAGAAGCAGGTCCCACCACATGTGTCCTGACCAGACTTGTTGCTCTGCACCTCTCTGTGCATACAAGACTACAGAGCTTTGTATTCAACTCCTCAGTTCTGGAGAACAGATCTACTCCACGTCGGCCAGTGCCAGGAGACCGTCTCAGGCGCTGAGGCTCGCGGGAGAGACATCCAGCAAGAGCCTCCTCCGGCGTGACGAGCGCCAGTGCCGGCCAGCCAGGCTGCTGACACCAGCTCTCCCTTCTGTTCAGTAAAGCCCCACCTGCAAACCGCTGGGTCTGACAGCTGCTGATCCAAAGCCAGAAAAAAGCCATCAAAAAGTAGCAGTTGCTCCACAAGAGCTTTGGACGCCCCAGACCACCCCTTGTTCTTTGGGTGCCCCCACTACCCCATGTGTTTTGGATGGCCCAGACCATCCATTTGACTGTGTATTCCCCTGCCACCCCTTGTACTCTTTCTCCAGTGGGTTTAATAAAGCAGATCTTTTTTGGTTCCTCCCAAACCTGTGGTCAAGCTGCAATGGGGGCCTGGTGAGGTGTGTCCTGGCCCTGAGCAGGCACCACTGCTCAAAACTTGGCAACGCTGGCTTCCTGCTGGATGGGGCTTCGTTTCCCTCTTAGCCCTCAACGGTTCTGCACGTGAGTAGCTGGGGGTTGTGACCGAAATACGTCTTTAACGGTAAAATTGGCTTTGCTTATGGGCCTTCTTGAATACCAGAACTGGACAAGGAAACCATCATGGGTCATCTAATGCCATCTCCTGTGAACGTGCAGTTATCCTCAGTGTCTTTTTTGAGTCCTTTGGATCAGACTGGCTTTGAACATCATGAGCCATTTGGTTCATTTTAATGGAAAACAGCACGTCCTGGTGTGCAGGAGCTGCCAGTTTTCCTCCCCGCACCTCCAAGTCCACTGTCAAATTCCAAAACCCTGGGGCCGCGTCACCTCCTGGGGCTCCCGGCTCAGGAGCGGTGGTGCTGGCCCAGCCGCCGGTGCCCGCGGGGGGCTGGTGGCCATGACAGGCTGGTGGGGTAGGCCTTAGCCCCAGGCCCAGCCGAGCCCAAGCCCACTGTTCAGGCCCAGGGGCCCCGGGTCAGGGTCTTTGTGTGTGGATGACAGCGGGGGGTGTCTCCCCACAGGCCCTGGGGCCTTGTCACCCTTGTCACAGTGCAGGGCTTTACACAGACAGGCTGCAGGGCTGGACACAGACACGCTGCAGGGCTGGACACAGACGCGCTGCAGGGCTGCACACAGACGCGCTGCAGGGCTGGACACAGACGCGCTGCAGGGCTGCACACAGACGCGCTGCAGGGCTGGACACAGACACGCTGCAGGGCTGGACACAGACACGCTGCAGGGCTGGACACAGACGCTGCAGGGCTGCACACAGACACGCTGCAGGGCTGGACACAGACGCGCTGCAGGGCTGCACACAGACGCGCTGCAGGGCTGAACACAGGGTTCAGGGCTGGACGCAGAAACACTGCAGGGCTGCATGCAGACACGCTGCAGGGCTGGAGACAGACAGTCTGCAGGGCTGGACTAAGAGTACAGGGCTTTACACAGACAGGCTGCAAGGCTGGACATTCATGCTGCAGGGCTGCACGCAGACTGGGTGCAGGGCTTGACACAGACGCACCACACGGCACAGGCAGACACGCTGCAGGGATGCAGAAAGACAGGTTGCAGGGCTGGAGGCAGACACACCACAGGGCTGGAGACAGACGCGCTGCAGGACACCACGCGGACAGGTTGCAGGGCTGGACACAGACACGCCACAGGGCTGCACGCAGACACGCTGCAGGGATGCACACAGACACGCCGCAGGGATGCACACAGACACGCCGCAGGGCTCAATGCAGACAGGCCACAGGGCTGGATACAGATGCTGCAGGGCGATACGCAGACATGCTGCACAGCTGCACGCAGTCACTCTGCAGGGCTGGACGCAGACAGTGTGCGGGGCTGCAGGCAGACACGCTGCAAGGCTGCAGGCAGACACGCTGCAAGGCTGCAGGCAGACACGCCGCAGGGTGGCACACAGACACCCCGCAGGGCTGGAGGCAGACACGCCACAGGGCTGGAGGCAGATGCTGCAGGGCTGCACGCAGACACGCCTCAAAGCTGCACGCAGACACTCTGCAGGGCTGGACACAGACAGGGTACATGGCTGGATGCAGATGCACTGCAGGGCTGTACGCAGAAACGCCGCAGGGCTGGAGAGAGACACACTGCAGGGCTGCACGCAGACACTCTGCAGGGCTGTAGGCAGACA